>NC_143585.1:57296482-57476085 GCF_048544385.1 Mastigoproctus giganteus | reverse complement strand
GTCTGTAGACCACTTCCAGGGGATCTGCAAAACAGACCCTCTGGAACTGGTCAAATTCTTCGTTCAAAGTATAGCAAATTGGTGATAAATAAAATTATTATATATTTATGTAAGAATAAAGTTGTTGTTTTAAACATAAAAATTGGAATTTTCTTTTCAGAAAACCCAGTGTTCTCTCTCTCTCTCTCTCTCTCTCTCTCTCTCTCTCTCTCTCTCTCTCTCTCTCTCTCTCTCTCTCTCTCACACACACACACACACACGAGAGAGAGAGAGAGAGAGAGAGAGAGACAGACAATAACGGACAAAAAAAAAAAACTGCATCACCTTAAAAAAGTAACATTTGTAGTGAAACGTATAAGACAGTGTTTGATTACAGTAATTTTGTTTATCGCAAAGCAAAGGTATTGCATCAGACAGTAATTGCAAGGCATTGCATCAGCCGTTTCTATAAATACGGCATTGGAAGGGTATGCACACTCGTTAGTATCCTGTTTTGCAGAGGTGTAAGCATGGCTCCATATGCTCAGTTGACACCAAGAAAAAAAAAGTGTAGCTGTTGCTCTGTCCCAGGAATAGCTTTCTATGTGTACTATTGCTCAAAAATAGGCTGCCACAGTCAACAGTATCCCTGGTGCTGAAATTAAAGCGTAAAACCGGTGATGTGAAGAGAAGACCTAGATCAGGCTGTAAGAGAGTGATCACACCTTCCCAAGATCGATATTTGAAATGGCTATGCCTTCGTAATTGCCTTGCTAGTGCTCCTGATCTAAAACCGGACTTTGAGATAGCCTCTGCTGTTGAAACAAGTGCAACTATCCAAAGATGGCTTTTGGAATGCAGTCTGCATGCCTGTCAGCCCAAGAAGAAGCCTTTGGTGACCCAACAAATGAGGAATAAGTGACTTTCTTGGGCTAAAACGCATGCTTCATAGACAAAATTAGCAATGGGCACCATCATATTTTCTGACGAATTGAAATTCAGTATGCATGACTTGGATGGGAAGCAATATGTTAGAAGACGAAAATTGGAGGCATACCATCTTGACTGCATAACACCAACTGTAAAGTTCCCCACTGGTTATATGGTCTGGCATGCATAACAAGCAAAGGGGTGGGGAGAATTAAGTTTATTAATGGAACGGTGAATGCAGAAACCTAAACTACCATATTGGAGGAGTGACTCAAACCTGTTATTAGGGATCACCACACAGACATCCAAAACTGCATTTTTCAGCAAGACTCAGTACCTTGCCACACAGCAAAATTTGTGAGTTTTATGCTATTTATATTTAATAATGAGTTTGCCTTCTTGTCTCACAAGGCTTAAAACATATTTACACCAATGTTTTCCCTCGTCTTTCTCCCTTAAGGTGCAGTCATACATCAGAAATGCTGGCATTACAGTGTTGGACTGGCCTGGCAGCAGTTCAGATTTGAACCCTATTGAAAATTGCTGGTACATAATGTCATCTAAAATTGCTCAGAAAAAGCCAACAAATAAGATTCAGCTGCAAGAGAGTATTGTAAGGGTGCAGTACCATAAAATCGGGCAACCACATATCCAGAAGTTGATTAACTCTATGCCAGATTGTTGCAATGCTGTAATTGCAGCTCAAGGAGGAACAACAAAATATTGAGGACTTTTTGCTGATTTATGGTACATAATATTATTACGTTAACTTGTCATGATTTCCATTTGCATGATTTCTCATATTTCCATTAATTACACATTTTACCCTTTGGGAAGACATTTCTGGCAATTAGGTTTGTCAGGTGGAGTCTTGGATTTTATTCACAGAGATATATCCCATCTGACATATGCATTTCGAACATTTCTGCAACACACAATGCAGTGCAAAACACATTATTTGCAAAATTCACAAGTGATGCAGTTTTTTTGTCTGCCACATTTTGTATTTTTTGGCATTTTAAAATATAGCACAGGCTAGTGGTATTAGTTTTAACTTCAACTAACACTCTCTCAGCCAAGGCCTTCTCCAAGAGTTTAGGTATTTACGCACCTAGTATCCTTTAAACTCTTTTCTCTTTTCTTTTTATCTTTCTACTTTCAATTCTTCTTTCTTTCTACTTTCTACTTTCAATTCTTCTATCTTTCTTTCTATCTTTCTATTCTTTCTATTCTTTCTATCTTTCTACTTTCAATTCTTCTTTCTTCCGTATGTTGAACTATTAGTGTAATATGAGGGCAATTCGGACATTCTTACTTTTCTGATTCTTACTATTTTCACCTCATTTATCTTTATTACCTTTTTCCTTCCCTTGCCCTGCATTATTTCCCATTTCTATACCACTGGCTGTCACACTTAATACATTAATGATCTCTAAATTCACTTTTTCGTCTCTTTTTTTCAAAACATTTTTATACACTGAGGTATATTTTTTTGTCCTTTGGGCAATTCAGAACTTTCAACTATTTTATTTTGATAACTTTTTCATTTCCCATTACATTATACAGGGTGTCTCAAAAATATTGGTACAAACGTTTAGGGGAGGTAGGTAACATCTAAAGGAATATGAATCGCATAGGAACCCATAACCGGAAACGTCACGGGAAAGTAGTAGCAGAGGCACAAGAAGCAGAAATGACACAAGACAGTAATTAGTGGCAAACATTTATTTGACATAATATTAACAATGGAGTATGAGATGGATGCATTTCTTGATGTTACAACAGATGCTCAAAGGTTCCACCATGAGACGTGATGCATGCGTGACACCGACACAGCATGGATTGGCGGACACAGTCGAACACACCTGGAGTTTCTTTGGCAGTAGCAGCAGCGCAGACGAGTCTCTCCACGAGATCCATTTCCGTCTCCACAGGCAAGTCACACACGATAGATTTGAGGGGCCCCCACAGAAAGAAATCAAGGCTCGATAAATCAGGTGAGCGTGGGGGCCAGGCAACGGGTCCGCCACGGCCAATCCATCGACGCCCAAAACGCCTGTTCAAATGGTCACGAACACACCTTCCATAATGGGCAGGCGCCCCATCATTTTGAAACCAAATGTTGCGTCTCACATTTGCTGGAACATCATCAAGTAACCCTGGTAGAACTTGTTCAAGAAAGATCCGATATTTAGTGGAGTTCATGTGGGATGGTAACAGGTATGGGCCGACTAAGCAGTCACTGACCATACCTGCCCACACATTTATTACAAGCGATGTTGTGCATGGGGGCGTACACCGTGTGGGCCCTCTGCTAATCCATACACTAGGTGCATGTCTGCCAGCTCACAGTTCGTATATCGATGCATGCTCTTCGTGCGGCGACTACTGCTTGAATGAGTAAACCAGAAATTTTCCCTCTCTTGAACTGATGAACAGCACCGTGTACTGACGTACAGTGACATTTCCAGTTATGGGTTCCTATGCGATTCACATTCCTTTAGATATTACCTACCTCCCCTAAACGTTTGTACTAATATTTTTGAGATACCCTGTATATTCTCAAGTTATGCACATGAAATCAAGGCATTTATTATTATTATTATTTTTTTTTTTTTTAAATTCATTTATACTTTAATTTGTTTAATTTAATTACATACACTGCATTTGGGCTATCTTTCTTATGTTTTTGGAGGTTGTATCTTTTTCTCTCCCTTTTTTTTTTAATTTTAATTCGCCATTATTTTTAATCTTTCCTCCATTATAACATAAGTTTGCATAGAAATGCAGTGGTTTGGTACATGATCCGCTGTAGTCCCCTGATGAAATTTCTGATCTATGTACCAACTTTGTTTAGTTTGCATCGACCTTTTTTTTTTGTTTCTCCTTATTTACTGTCCTCCCACTCTCAGTTTGATGCTCACTATTTTTTGTATTAATTAATCATATATTTCTCCTTTAGCTTTCAGCTTATCTATGTTTGATTGGCTTGTTCATTCAGCCTTTAATTTTATATAATTTTATAAATTTTTTTTGTAGGTTCTTAATATTCTTTTTCTTTATATTTCTCATTCTTTTCTTTTTCTTACATTTCTTCTATTAGGCTCGGCACCTTGTGTTAAATACTTCTCCATCTTTTTATATTTTCTATTAATTCTTTCTAATTTCATCAATTTACTTTTGTATCCTGTTTTTGCAGCTTTTGCACATTCAGGTGCAGTTCCTGTTTTTTCGTTTTCTTTACTTTTCCTATTCATGCATACTATATATATAGAATATACACTGGAAAACATTTAACATGAAAAAATATTCTGATCCCGACAAAATGCTATGTGATTTCATACATTTATTTTCTTTTAACATGAAACAAAAAACGCTTAACATGAAAAGATTTCGCATCTCAGAAGAACAAAAAAATATACCGGCTGCCACTTCGTCACTGAATTTGTACTGTTTTATGACTTTGATTCAACTTTCTCTTGACTAAGTTGACATCTGATAATAAACAATATGTAGATAGTACAAGGATGCCACTTGCTGCACACCACCCTTATCATATTAAAAAATGGGATTACCCATCAGCGGGCAAAACGTTTCATTTACAGTCTTGAAGTGAGTGATACGAACTGTATAATGCCATGCACTTTTTCTGACAGAATCTCAGTTATCTGTTGATTCAACTACTGTTCAGCTCAGTTGCCCAAATTATTCGCCTCAAAGGTGGTACTTGTACATATGTCCATTCCGATATTCCCTGTCAGAGACTTGGTAATTTGGAATTTCCTCTTTTCGATCTTTTCAGGCTTAAGATCTCTCTACCTCATTCTGTCAAATTCAGCTGTTGTCTCTGCTGTTCTCCCAACTCCACTAATCACTTGGAGCTCTTCGACTTCCTCTCTTTGCAACTTAACTTTCTCCAGTCCAACTTTCCTAACAGTGAGGTAATTTTCCTTTGTGATTTTAATGTTCACAACTCCAGTTGGCTTCCATTTTCTAGTCACACCAACCCAGCTGGTCGAGATGCTGAGGCTTTTACAATTATTAATGACCTTGCACAGATTGTTCATTTACCTACAAGAATAGCGGACAATCCTATCCATACAGCCAACACGCTTGATCTTTTTCTCACAAACAGCCCTACTAAGTACAGAGTCAAAGTGAGTGTTCCTTTAGGCACCTTAGATCACAACTTGGTGATTGTCTCTTCTCCAATGGAGCTTTTATCTCATGGCTATTCCCAACCTCGTGTTGTTTAGCATTACACAAATGCAAAATGTGGGATGACCTGCAAGATTGTTTTTCTTCTTTTCATTGGTCGGACTACTGTTTCAAAACTTCTGATGTCAATGTTTGCTCAGATCGTGCCAATGAAATTATTCTTGTAGAAATGGAATCCTTATCCCACACTCCACTTTAAAATCTCGTCCTTTATCTAAAGCTTGATTTTCCAATAAATGTGCTAAGGCCATTCAGAAGAAGAATGTTGCATATCGTAATTGGCTTGTTTCCAATTCTTCAGTTTCATTTTCTGCCTACACCAAAGCTCGCAACAATTGTAAAGCAGTTATTAATCAGTCCAAACTAGAATTTGAACAGGCTAAGAGTAGAAAACTTGCTTCTTGCCCTAATGGTAGCCAAGCATTCTGGTCTGTTGCCAAAACTATTGGCTGCAACTTTTGCCCATCTCTGTCCCTTCTGTCAAAACCAGATGGTTCTCTTGTCACTTTGGCCAAGGATAAAGCTGACCTTCTAGCATCCCATTTTTCTTCCAATTCACGTATTAATGATCTTGGCAAAACACCTCCCACCATTCCCAACATACTCCATTCAATGCCTCCTGTGGTTTCCGTCAAAAGGATGTCAGAAAGATTTTAACGAATCTTGATGCTAAGAAAGCTCCATGTCCTCATGGTATTTCTGCACTTATTCTCAAAACCTGTGCTCCCGAACTTCTGTTCTTTGCCACCTTTTTTCACTTTCTTATTCTAAAGGTGTTTTTCCTTCTGCTTGGAAATTTGCTCATATCTAGCCATTTCCTAAAAAGGGTTACTAGTCCTTCCCATCCAGTTATCGTCCAATTGCAATTACTTCTACTCTTTCTAAAGTAATGGAGAAATCAATTAACTGTGAACTCTTAAACTATCTAGAAACCTTCCGTATGATCAAAGATCACCAGTATGGATTCTGTCAGCATCAATCCACTGGTGATATTCTGGCCATATTCTGGTGATATGTTGCCCATTTATGGACAAATTCAACGGAAAAGTTCGGTGAAACACAAGCAGTCGCACTTGACATCTCAAAGGTTTTCGATTGTGTTTGGCATAAAGGTCTTCTAAACAAGCTTCCATCTTATTGTTTGTTTGCCAAGTGTTTTTTGTAATTGGTTATCCAGTTTTCTTTCTAATCGCTCACTGAGGGTGATGGTAGATGGCTCTCTGTCTTCTAACTTCTCCACTAATGCTGGTGTCCTCCAAGGTTAAGTTCTTTCCACAACTCTTTTCCTCTTGTATATTAATGATCTTCTTCCATTGACTGGAAATCCTATCCATAGTTTTGCCAATGATAACACATTGCATTCCACTTTCCATTTTGAGAAACTTTGCCCCGCTCAATCAGCTTCAACTTCTCGATTATCTGCTACCAATTCCTTAAATACCAGTCTCCTAGTAATTCTCCACTTAGTTGATTTCAGTCCTTCTAAAGCTCAGTCTTGTCTTATATCTTGCAAAAAGGATTCTTCTCCTATGCTTATCTTTGGTGACACTCCAATTTCATGGCAAGTGAATATACAGTAAACCCCCGCTATTCGCGGGGGTTACGTTCCTGAGAAATGCCGCGAATACCGAGTTATGGCTCCCATAGTAATAAAGGTTGTTGTTGTTGTTATTTGGTTTTTAGGGGCATTAGCAACTAAGGCCATATTGCTCCGGGAATATGCAGTGGTCATTCCCTTACCTTTCCGCATCCTCCGTATTTGGTGGTGACGGGCTCGAACCCCGGTGTAATCAAGAAGCGTGTGCTACGCACTGCTGCTCCTTCCCACCTGGCTACGGAGGCGCCTAGTAATAAAGGGGTTCCGTTCCAAAGTATGAAATATATAAGAAAAACTAGTCTAAAATTTTGTCTATGTATGTGTTATATGTACCTTCATAATATGACTATGTACATAGACAGTACATAGTGAAATGCAAGTTTGGCATCGAAATGAAAATAAGAAACAATTTAATATGAAATGTAATATTTATTAGAAATTTCAACAAATCTTTCAATACAGCCCCTTTGCTATAGCTAAAAAACTTATCCCGCCAGTTCTATCACCAGTTTCGCTCAAGTGTTGATAAAGGAGTTTTGCCTTTTCACGAATAATGAGTGAATAATTCAAAAATTGTAGATCTCTTAAAGTACCATTTATAACTGACACAATATAATAGCGTAGCTTAATTTAATTTATTATGATACTCAACTTTTTATAATCTGCACTGATGTTGGAATAAATTGGATGATAATTTTAAATTTAAGTTAGCATGAATAAGTTAGGATTTAAAAACAGAATTAAAATGTGCGCAAGGAAGTAGAAGTGCACGTCTTCGTCCTTGGTTGTCAATGTTGAAATTTGAAAAGATTTTAGTTATACGGTTGGAAACAGAAGGCCAATAGCCATAACAAGTGGCTTTCGTTTTACACGTCTTCAGTTGCCAACTGAAGACGTGTAAAACGAAATGAGTTATTATAATGAGAATCAATATTATAATGAGTGAACTTAACGGAATTTTATTTTGAATTCGGTCTTCTATCCAGAGATTTAAAGCCTTTTCCATTTTTTCCAATTTAACATCGCGAGTTACAGAGCAAATTTTTGAAGCAATTAGCGCGTTTTCACGGACACTACTGTGGATTTTTCCTTCCGATTTTTTGACTGATCGTACCGTTGACTCATTGATTTTATAATGTTTTCCCACTGAAGAGACACTTTTACCATTAGAAATTTTTTCTAATAATTCCATTTTATTCTCCAATGTCATCACCTTCTTTGATATTTTCATATTCCCCTTGTTATTTGTAGCCATATTTTTGTATGGTTTAGAAAGAACTTGTCCACAATAAAGTCACTTTCTTCCGTTAATGGCACATCCGTAGCCAGGTGGGAAGGAGCAGCAGTGCGTAGCACACGCTTCTCGATTAGACCGGGGTTTGAACCCGTCACCACCAAATATGGAGGATGCGGAAAGGTCAGGGAATGACCACCGCATATTCCCGGAGCCATATTGCCTTAGTTGCTAATGCTCCTAAAAACCAAATAACAACAACAACCTCTTCCGTTAACACACTCGAAAAAGTCTGTTTTACACAGCAAAACGGTAGATTTATCACTTTTGTAAGCATATCAATTTATAAATTGATAAATTTATTCAATTTATAAGCATATAAATTAAAAGCAAACGACGAAACCTTCCACGACAACGCATAACACATACTGAACAAGGATTAGCGAGAAACATCCACGCTCGCGATTTTGTCACCCCTCTCTTCCCACCCACCGAGCGCTGTTTTGACTGGGAAAGATATTTTTAGCCATACCCATGTTTTTTTATAGCGGAAAATGTTCACGGCGCTTTAAAATTCGCATTTTTTTAGGTTTCACGAATATGCGAAACCGCGAATACAGATACCGCGAATGGCAGGGGTTTACTGTATCTGTTTTGGGGATTACCCTGACTTCTAATCTCTCTTGGCACAAGCACATTACAAATATTGCTTCCTCTGCATCTGAAAAACTTGGTTTTCTCTTTTGCTCTCGCCATTCCTTTTCTCCAAACAGCTCTTCACTCTGTACAAATCGCAAATTCGCCTTACCATGGAATATTGTTCCCACATCTGGGGCGGTGCCTCCAAAATCTTTCTCAGGCTTCTAGATTCCATTCAGAAGAGGGCAGTTAGGTTAATTAATGACTCCTCTCTAACAGAGTCTCTCCACTCACTGTCTCATAGACGCACTGTTTCCGCTGCATGCCTTTTCTACAGTTACTTCCATGGGCACTGTTCTTCTGAATTGGCTTCTATAATTCCCGTTCTCTCTTTCAAAACAGTCCGACCATGTGGTGCCACCAGCCAACATCCACTTACTGTCCAACTTGAAACTCATAGAACCAACTTTTCATCTTTCTTGTTTATTCATTCAATTTTCTGTCGTTTTCTGGAACAACGTTCCTTCATATGTCTGTCCTGAAAATTACTGTCTGCAGAAGTTCAAGTCTAATGTCAATAAATATCTTCTTTCGTCTTCTCAGCCTCCAACCCAAGCATGGTACTAAGTAGTATAGGTTCTAATACCTCTCTTGTTTGGGGTTTTTGATAAAAAAAAAAAAAAAAATAAATAAATAAAGTGATGAATTCCGTGTGTAGTAAAAAATCTGTAAATTTATCACCCTCAGCTGTACAGTGGAAAAATCAGGACGTAAACAAAGTGCTATTTCACTTAAAGTTGAAATGGAGTTGCTTAAAGCAGTAGATGTTGGGGATTCTTTGAAAATAGACATTCGTAAATAGTTCAGAATCGCTAACTCTACATTGTTGGCAATCATAAAGAATAGAGACCAATTACTGCAATGTTTGAGCGCAGTATGTTTGAGCCAGATAGGAATCAGATGAGAACGGCCAAACATGAAGATTTGGAGGCCGCATTGCTCGTTTGGTTCAAACAATCTATGTCTAAGTCTCAGAATGCTCAAATATTGGGACCTCTATTAATGGAAAAGTGGATGCTTGCAATTCAAATGGGGATTGAATTCACTGCAAATCCAGGGTGGTTGGAACATTTCAAAAAAAGAAACTGCATTGTTTTTAAAAATGTTTGCAGTGAAGCAAATCAAGTTTCATCGAGTATGACGTCGGATTGCTGCAGTCTACATTGCCCACAGTGCTTGAAAAATATAGCACAAGAAATGTCTTTAGCGAGGACGAAATGAGGTTGTTCTCTTGTTGCTTACCCGATAAAACGTTATCATTTAAGGGACAGCAGTGTTCTGGCGCCAAAAAGTCCAAAGAGAGGATAACGGTAATGGTGGCTTGTAATTCGGCCGGATCTGAAAAGTTGCCCTTATTTGTTATTGGGAAGAGCATGAATCCATGCTGTTTTATAAATGTAAAAAAAAAAAAAAAAAAAATACCGGTTGAGTACACGGCAAACAAGAAGGCGTGGATGGCCATGACAACATTTACCGATTGGCTTTTGAATTTAGATAAGCACTTTTTACATGAAAATCGAAAAGTTGCCATGATCGTTGATAATTGTCCAGCTCACTCTGAAATGAGATTAAAAGCTATAGAGCTTATATTTTTGCCTCCTAACACTACGAGCATTTTATAGCCTTGTGATCAAGGCATAATACAGAATTTAAAATTTTATTACTGAAAACAATTGCTAAGAAAATATTTGGCCGCAATTGGAGGAAAAGATTTCTCTGTCAACTTATTGGATGCATTGCATATGTTGTGCACTGCTTGGAATCTTGTAACACCAAGTCTATCGAAAATTGTTTTCATCACGTGGGATTTTCCAAAATGACGGATTTAATACCTACTGAAGAGTCTCGAGACAATCAAGAAGCTGAACTGACATTCAATGAAATGTTTGGGTGTGTTTCATCTCTTTTAGAAAGTTCAGTATCTTTGGATGAATTTGTTGCAGTTGATGATACTAATTTGTGTACAGTGCCGATTTTAACAGATTGTGATATTTTGGACCACCTACGGAAATGGATCCCATGGGCGAATATAGGGATGATAATGTAGACAATGACATCAGTTTGTTAGTTCCTGTTAAGAAATGCGAAAATTGATAAAAAGTATGTGCAGATATTTAGATGTACATACAAGTGGTGAAATTAATCAAATGATGGGATGATATCGAAGAATTTGTATATAATAAGATGATAAACAACACTGCAAAAAAAGATATCAGATTTTTTTACAAAAAATAATTAACATTTTTTAAAAAAAATTTACATTCGTATGTTTTTTTTTTTATCCTGAAAAAGGCCTCTGAGGTTGGGTAAATTCATATCTTAGCAATAAATAAACTCATACACCAACCATAAGAATAAGTATTTTACTATAACTGAAAATTTACAAATTAAAATAAATAAAATTACTACACTATGTATTTACAAAAAAATGTTTTTTTTTTTTGTAAATACATAGTGTAGTAATTCTGTCTAGTAATAATGTCATACATAGTTTGACATAAACTGATATTATAATATCAGTTTTTGTAAATACATAGTGTAGTAATTTTATTTATTTTAATCTGTAAATTTTCAGTTACAGTAAAATACTTATTCTTATGGTTGGTGTATGAGTTTATTTATTGCTAAGATATGTTTTTTTTTTATCTGACAAAGTCAATGATCATGTTAAGTGTTAATAAATCGTGTTTGTAAAATGTCCCTTTTGTAGTGTTATATAGTGCATAAAATGTTAACTTGTTTAAACTTTCTATCTTAACTCTTTTGATTATTATGACATAAAAAACATTGGTGAGTTTTTTTTTTTTTTTTTGTTTACTTCTTTTAACACAGAAAAAATATTTCTGTCCCCATGGTTTCATGTTAAACGATTTCCACGGTATATATGTATATATAGATATATGACAAATTAATCCAAAAATTAAATAGAGAAATAAAAATTACTGAAATATATATTAAAATAAATAAGAAAAATAATAGAAAAAGCTGACATCAGTGGCAGCAGAAAAGCACAATCCACTACATGTTGTGTATCATAAACTAAATTAAAATAGGATATTGCCAGTAGCTTGGCAAACCAGTAGAGTGAAAATGAACTGAACCAAATAAAATAACAATAACAGAAAAATATGGGGGGGGGGGGTAAAGAAGAAGAGGGTAGTGTTGAAGCAACGTTCCTAAAATAATTTAGAAATTAAGCCAATTAAAAGAAATTTAGCAGCACCCCCTCAGTGGCACCTGTTTCCGAATTATGTGAAATATCACTAAGGTGGAAACGTAAACTAACAACATTACGTGACCAAATAAACTGAAAATTAATAAAATAAAATACTGACCATTATACTGCCATCTATAGTCTAATTTGTTTCTATATATTTTCAGTTCAACTATTGTTTTATCAGTGGTGTGGTTTGGCCATGCGAGTACTAGGCTTTCTGTTTTATTATTTTTTGCTGCATAAGGATCACCTCTATGCAAATCTATTGCATCGGTGGTTTGATCTTATTATCATACCGTTGTGGCATGGTTTTGTTTAGCGTTCGAAATGCAGCGATTCCCCGACTATTATTGGCCTCGTCGTCCTCTGTCAAAATGGTGTGTAATGGTCAGTCTATTTTATTTTATTAATTTTCAGTTTATTTGGTCACGTAATGTTGTTAGTTTACGTTTCCACCGTAGTGATATTTCACATAATTCGGAAACGGTGCCATCAAGGGGGCACCATTAAATTTCTTTTAATTGGCTTAATTTCTAAATTATTTTAGGAACATTGCTTCAACACTACCCTCTTCTTCTCCCCCCCCCCCATATTTTCCTGTTATTGTTATTTTATTTGGTTCATTTCATTTTCACTCTACTGGTTTGCATGCTACTGGCAATATCCTATTTTAATTTAGCTTGTATGTGTGTGTACAGGGTGTTTATAAATGGTGGGAACACTTTCAATAATTTATTGCACATGGAGTAAGAGAGATACCTTTACTTATTTATACAATGTGAAAGAGAAAACATGAAAGTTTCCCAGTTGTTACTGTCGAGGCCTGTAGTTCCGTAATTCTCTGCCAGTTGGCGTTACCTGTCGTACCTCTACCACATGCATAGCCTTGTTGAAAGATGGCTGCTTCTGGTCCCGAGAAGGCATTTTGTGTGGTACTGTTTGACAAGAACAAGTGGTCAAAAGACATTCAAAGGAAATTTTGAAGTGTGTACGGTAAAGAGCCACCAACCAGGAAGGCTGTTTACAAGTGGTATAAGCAGTTTGTAAACATGGGTTGCTTGTGTTTGGGAAATTGCAGTGGCCGGCTTAGTGTTACTGTTGATAATGTGGAATGAGTGAGAGGACATTCACAAGGAGCCCCAATAAATCAGTGCATAGAGCATCATGTGAGCTGTAAATGCCAGCCCCAACAGTATGGAAGGTTCTTCATAAAAAGCTTTTTGAAGCTGAATAAATTGCAGTTGGTGCATTTGTTAAAGGAAGATGACAAAGAGAAGCGTTTCCAATTTTTGTTGTGAACTGCAAGGACTGACAGAAGAATATGACGACTTCTTTAATTGGCTAGTGTTTAGCGATGAGGCCACATTTCACACCAATGGGAAGGTTAACTGACACATTGTCGAATTTGGGGCACCCAGAAACCTAAAGAGATAATTGAATATGAGAGTGATTCGCTGAAGGTGAATGTTTTCTGCATCTTGTCACGCTAAAAACTCTAAGGACCTTTCTTCTTTGCCGAGGGCACTGTAACTGGGCAATCCTACCTCAACATGCTGCAGCAATGGTTGATGCCTCAAGTTCAGGAAGATAACAATGACTTTATTTACCAGCAAGATGGGGCTCCTCCCCACTTCCATAATGATGTTCGGGCTTACCTTAACACCAAGCTACACAAGCTCTGGATTGGATGTGCTGGAGAAAGGGACAAATGTTTCTTGAAATGGCCGCCGAGATCACCGGACTTAACTCCGTGTGATTTCTTCTTGTGTGGCTACATAAAGGATCGTGTTTATGTACCACCTTTGCCACGTGACATCCAGGAATTAAAGCAGAGAATTGAAGAAGCTACCACCACGGTCGCACACGATTGCTGGACAGGGTATGTCAAGAGTTCGATTACTGTGTAGACATTTGCCGTGTCACGTGGTTTCCACATTGGTTCATTGTGAAGTGATGTGATGTAAAAAAACTTTGACATTTTCTCTTTCACAAGATATGTATATGACACTATTTGTCATAGCATATATAGTGTATATGTGTATATATATATATATATATATACACACACCAATGAGCCAAAACATTATGACCAGCAAGTCATTATGCAAATCAAAGCAACTGCAGGTGAACTATGCACATGCATGGGTCAGGACATGGTATAAAAAACACCTAATGCTGAGCTCCGTTTATCAGTGTTACTCTCGTTCTTCAGATGGGAAAGGCAGCGGATTTAACCCTCCTATTGCATGTAATTGTTACACTTATTGTGCTGTGGTCAATATGACCTGACAATCAGTTTTGTTAAAATTTAAGAAACGAGAAGCGAATTATTATCATAAATGGTCATATTTTATTGGTTTTGTTTTATGACACTATGGTAATGTTTCTTGAAGCAAAACATGGTAATGTTTCTTGAAGAAGTTTCAACCTGTGCTAATATACACGCGGTGAACGACAAGTTGATGCTTGTTGTAACTGGTGGAGGACTTGTTGGTGCCTTCTCGAATATATCTGCCAGTGTGCACTTGTGTGACAGTTTCTTGGTAAACATCAAGATTGGTGCTATTCTAAGAGACAACAGTAGAAAGAAATTGTTGAAGATGTGTACTAAGAGATTGTTAACGGACAAAGAAATTGAAAATCTTTTGTATGCTTCTGATGGTAATGATACTACTTTTGAAGTAGAGGACCATTTTTATGAAGCACAGGCGCATAGTGATTTCGATGATGAAGTGAAACCTATGATTTCAGACGAAGCTGTTGTGGCTAATTACATAACCTCATAAAATGGCAATATAGTAGTAGTAGTAGTGGCATGTGATGCAAGAAAGCAAGTGTATGAGCTTATGCAGCATCAGCCAAAAAAAAAAAAAAAAAAAACGACGACAGATGGAAGTTTGTTTCAGCAATTAACCACCCGCTAAAGGCAAATTTCCGCACATCTATTCTACATCTGTCTTTTCTTAATTTGAGTTTATGCCCCATTAGGTTTGTAATCTGAACAAGTGGAAGGATCCCATCAGAATTCAGCGTGCTGAACCCATTCAAGGCCTTATACACCTCAATCAGATCACCGCGCAGGTGCCTAGTCTCCAGCCACTGCAGTTTGCAGGACTTAAGCCTCTCTTGGTAAGAGGATCCCTTCATTCCCCTCACCAATCTTATTGCCCTTCTCTGTACATGCTCAAGCAAATCGACGTCCTTCCTAAAATGAGGCCGCCAGACCTGTATGCAGCACTCAAGGTGTGGCCTGACCATTGCCTTATACAGAGGGACAATCACCTCCTTTTCCCAGCTAGCAAAATTCCTATATATCGACAAAACCCCATGACCTGCCCTGGCAGCCTGTCTGCATTGCTCAGAAAACTTCATATCTGACTGCACAGTTACTCCCAGGTCTTTTTCGTTTTCTACCAACTTAAGTGTAGTACTACACAGTTGGTACTTTTCTCTCGGGTTACTTCTTCCCATATGCAGTACTTTGCATTTGTCAAGGTTAAACTTCAGTTGCCACTTCTTAGCCCATCTGCCCAAATTATCTAAATCCTGTTGCAGTAGCACACTGCCATTACTGTCATTAACAACCTTGCCAACCTTTGTATGTGCAAACTTCGACACTAAGCCTTATATACCTTCATCAATATCATTGATAAATATACAAAACAACAGTGGACCCAACACTGAACCCTGTGGGACTCCACTAATAACATTAGTCCACGAAGAGCAGCACCCATTGATTACCACCCTCTGTCTTCTCCCACTCAACCATCCTTTTATCTATTGTAGCAACTTTCCCTTAATACCATTCTGCTCCAGTTTGTACAATAGTCTTCCATGTGCAACAGTGTCAAAAGCTTTCCTGAAATCCAAATATATGATATCAAAATTATTTTTTGCATCCAGTTCCTTTGTAACCACATCATAATAACCAATCAAATTTGTCAGACAAGACTTTCCCTTAACAAACCCATGCTGTGTCTGGATTATTGCTGGAGTCTTGTCAAGATGATCCTGCAATGCATCTTTAAACAGTGGCTCCATTTTTTTTACCCAGAACAGAAGTTAAACTAACTGGTCTGTAATTACTCGTGTGACCTTTCGATCCCTCTTTGTGAATTGTGAATCTGAGCAGGATCATCAACAGTCGAACCATCGATGTCAAGAGGGCCAATCAGATTCATCCCCTTCCTTTTGGAGTTTGTATAAGTCCTTGCTGTTTTTCTTAGCATCTTTTGCCAAGGATTTCTCGTAATCTGCCTTCGCCTGCCTAACCTCCTTTGTGACATGATTACAGACTAGATTATATCTGCCGTAGGCTTCTGAGTCGCTTGATAATTTATATGCATCCCATGCATTTTTCTTCTCTGTTACAAGTCTCATTAGTTCATTTGATAACCATTTAGGCCTAAACCTTGAACAATATTTCTTAATAGGTATGAAACTTTTAGTAGCTTCCACGATTAATTCCTTGAATGCTTCCCACTTAGAATTTACTGTTGGTAACATGTCAGTTGAGACCACTGTACTCTAATTTTTTTTTTTTTTTTTTTTTTTGTTTTTATCATTGTTTTGTTCGGATTTTTTTTTTTTTTTTTTTATTTTGGCTGGTGCAGCATAAGCCATAGGCTTTCTTGCACCATGTGGCCATTACTAATACTAATACTCACTTTTACGGAAGCCAAAAACACTTTCCTTTACCCCTGATGGTAATTAAATCTTTAAGTAAATCCCACATCAGTACACTGTGATCACTGCCACCCAGCGGTTCCTTTAACTGCAAATTCTTAATACACGAATGATCACTGCTGATAACCAGATCAAGAGTATTTCTCTCTTGTTGCCTCTCGAACATGCTGTTGCAGAAAACAATCATCCAATAAATCCACAAAAGTCTGACTAGTGTGTGAGTGACCAACCCACAAGTTCCAGTCAATATCTGGGAAGTTAAAATCCCCCATTATAAGACATTCTGATTTACTAGCCCGCTCTATTTCTCTGTACAATTGTTCATTGTATTCATTCGAGTCCTTAAGCCTATAACACACTCTTACTCTTATTTTTCCCTTTGCAGTGCTTATTTCACACCAAACTGACTCAACAGTGCACTGTTCATCTATATCAACTGGGTGCACTTCTTTTGATTTTATGTTTTTCTTAATTAACAGCATAACACCTCCTCCCTTCCAATCCTGTCTATCCTTTCTGTACACATTGTACTCCCCAAATTCAAGTTCTGCATTCCTTATATCTGGGCGACAGCACTTCTCTGCTATCCCAACAATATCTGCCTTTGATGTCTTGACCAACACTTCAAATTCATCAAATTTATTTACTATACTTCTAGCATTGGTATTCATGCAAGCATACATGCACCTATTCCTGGTTAACCTAACACATCCCATATACCCACCTATTTCACGATGACTGCCATCCGTCCCTGAAAACCCCAACACCCCTCGCTCCAGGTTGCTACTTATTCTAATAGAAGTTGTGCAAGAATCACCTTCGCCTCTGCCTGCAGCTACTGTTAAACTATTAGTCCTTGTATCCCTCCAAGCTAGCAGTTTTCCGACCCACCTATCACTGCCTCGATAGCATCAGCAAATATTCTTGCACCCTTTCTATTTAAGTGTATCCCATCCCTGTAGAAGCAGGGATGGGATACACTTAAATAGAAAGGGTGCAAAATTCTACCCCTTGAGCCTTGCACAGTCTTTCCAGAGCCGTATTGATCGGCAAGGCTCTCATCAAATACCCTCTCATATCGTGTGTGGGCAGAATTACAGACACTTTCAAATTCAACCCTAATTCAGGGCTTTTATTCAGCAGTGACCTGTACTTGTTAAGTAATTCTGCTGGTCTCCTACTCTTAATATCATTAGTGCCAATGTGTACAACTGTATCACCTTTTGTGCCCTTGAAAGATGATATCCGCTCTACAACGTCATCAACCTTTGCCTCTGGCAGACATACCCTGGTCCTGTTCCACCTATCCTTTTTACAAAGCATGTTCCCTGTTTCCCTGACAATAGAGTCACCAACAACTACTAGTTCCTGTGGGACCAGCGCATTCTGCTTTGGGGGGTTGCCGTTGTGTTACGTGATGACCAAGTGCAAGCTCTGGCATTGATGTGGGCAGCGGAGAGCTTGACAGGTCCTCAATTTAGATCCTTCGAGGGCATCCACCCTGTCCTTCAAGCTCCCATATAGGCCCATAACAACGCTGAGTTGTCGTCTGATTTCCTTACACTCCTTACATCGTGCACACACAAAGACATCCCCCATGGAAATATCATATTCTGTTCTAGAGAGTTCAGCAAACATTTCACAAGTTGCACATTTCTTAAAGTTGTGATGCTTTGGAGAATCACCCCCCCCCTCAGTTCTCCCCCGAGTCACAGCACTCCTGCCACTTTGTGCCCGTTGCTTTGCTGCTCTAGTCTGGGGCATGATATTTTAAATTAATAAAATCAATAAATTTAATTAATTAAATATCAGTACTACACTATCCAATAGAAACAGTGATGCATATTACCCTATATAATTATAAATTAGAGCTACCTAGTTAACACAATTAAAAATTTGAATTCCCTACTACTCTATGCAAAAACAATGGCTGCAAGATTCGAACGAAATAACGGTTTTATGTATATTAAGTAGTAATCTACAAAAACTCTTTATCTAAATTAAAAATAAAAATAACCAGCGTAACTATAAGACTACATATAAAGTTTTTTTTTTTTTTTTGTTTTTATCATTGTTTTGTTCGGATTTTTTTTTTTTTTTTTTTATTTTGGCTGGTGCAGCATAAGCCATAGGCTTTCTTGCACCATGTGGCCATTACTAATACTAATACTCACTTTTACGGAAGCAAAAACACTTTCCTTTACCCCTGATGGTAATTAAATCTTTAAGTAAATCCCACATCAGTACACTGTGATCACTGCAACCCAGCGGTTCCTTTAACTGCAAATTCTTAATACACGAATGATCACTGCTGATAACCAAATCAAGAGTATTTCTCTCTTGTTGCCTCTCGAACATGCTGTTGCAGAAAACAATCATCCAATAAATCCACAAAAGTCTGACTATCCTGGACCAACAAGGTATGCTATGTCTAGAATATATGATATAATATCCTCCCCTTGCTTATTTTTTATGCTAAAAATTGTAAACTTAATTTAGAAGATGTCAAATTTAGAAAGAAAAAGAATTTATGGTGACCAGTTTCAAGAACTGACAGTAGTTGAATTAGAAGCATATTTCGGCCTACTGCTTTTAGCTGGAGTGTATAAATCTCACGGGGAAGCAACCTCCAGCCTATGGAATGGAAATGTAGGCCGCCCTATATTCAGGGCAACGATTTCATGTAATTTTGCGAATAATTCACTTTGACGATAAAGGAACTCAATCACAATGGTGCCAGACTGATAAATTAGCTGCCATACGGGACTTGTGGGATGAATAGGTTGCAATTCTACCTACTGTCTATAATGCTAACGAAAATGTTACAGTAAATGAGCAGCTGGTACTTTTAGAGGCCGTTGCCCATTTAGGCAGTATATAGCCAACAAGCCAGCCAAATACGGAATCAAGATTTTAGACTGTGCGATTCTGTAAACGCTTATGCATGTAACATGCAGGTATACCTCGGGAAAAAAGAAAGTGAACCTCCAGAAAAAGGCCAAAATGTAACGATTGATAATTTTTTACATCTTATGAACTGGAGCAGATGCTATTGAAAAGAAATATTACCATGCTTGGCACTATTAGAAAAAACAAGCCTGAACTGCCAACCTAATTGGTCTGCAATTAGGTTGTACTTCAATAATACAACAGTATTATTGAAGTATTATTATATTCAATATTATTATATTCCGAAATGGAATAAAAATGTGACATTCATGAGCACTTTCCACAAAAAAATTCCGGTGTGCGTGTGTGCGCGTGCGTGCGTGTGTGTGTGTGTGTGTGTGTGTGTGTGTGTGTGTGTGTGTGTGTGTGTGTGTGTGTGATAAAGATCATAAAAAGCAGTTTATCATTTTAGATTACAATAAAAACCAAAGGTACTGTAGTTACTTTAGACAATTTGGTTATAACATACACATGCAGATGACAAACTAAAAGATGGCCAATATCTATCTTTTATAATATCATGGACGTTTCTGCTTACAACGCCTATATTTGTGGTGCCAAGTAAATCCAACCAGGAATGCTGGCAAACTTACAAAACGTCAACTATTTCTTGAAGAACTGGGTAATTCCTTGATCGCTCCCTTACTGCAAGAAAGAAAACATCTTCCTCGAAGTATTCCTGCTGTTGAAATGGTTAGAAGGGCACAGCCATTAACCAGCACTGCCAAAGCAAGGGAACAGCCGACCACAAATAAGTGTAAAAGATGTAATTTTTGCCCCTCTTCGAAGGACAACAAAACCAATATACTATGTTGTAATTGTTCAAAATACGTATGTAAAACTCGTGTATATTACTACTGCTAAGACTGTAAAAAACTAAATGTATGATATAACTACTATGTTTTTCAGATGTACGTAACAATTGTTTATTTATTCCTGCCGTTCATAAACAAACTTTTGGTCAATAAATGCTACATATATTCTTATTTCTTTTATTATTTAGTAAACACATTACTGCCATATTAATTTAACACCAATAAAATGACACCCATAGACGCTCGGGTCATACTGACCCGAACACAATAAGTGTAACCAGAATGCGAACACAATAGGAGCGTTAAGCGAGTTTGACAGAGACCAAATTGTAATAGCATACGACTGGGTCAGAGTATATCCAAAACTGCATGACTGGTGGGGGTGCTCACGGTCAGCCGTGGTTAGTACCTACCAAAAGTGGTCCAAGGAGGGAAAATCCAGAAACCGCCGGAGAGGTGAGCAAAGGCTCTCCTGGATGGAACATGGCAACAGAAGGACGACTATGGCATAACTCGCCAGTAGTTGAAATGCTGGTGACAGGAGTAATGTGTCACAACACACAGTACATCGAATCCTGCTGAAAATGCAGCTGTGTAGTTGCAGGCCTCTCCGAGTGCCCATGCTAACTACGGTTCACTGGCGACAGTGCCTACAATGGGCATGCGAGCATTGCAACTGGACCTTGAGTGATTGGAAGAAGGATGTCCAGTCCGATGAATCACACATCATGTGGACAGCTGGGTTCGTGTGCGTCATTTACCTAGGGAAGTGATGGTGCCTGGATGCACCGTGAGGTGAAAACAAGCCGGTGCCGGCGGTGTCATGCTTTGGGCGATGTTCTACTGGGATACCCAGGGTATCCCAGTAGTCATCCACGTGCTGGGCACTCTGACGTCTACCACCTACCTAAACATCATTGCTGACCAGGTACACCCTTTCATGACAATGGGCTTCCTTCTGGCATTGCCATCTTTCAGCAGGATAATGCACCATGCCACACTGCCCAGATTGTTCGAGACTGGTTACACGAGGAAGACTTTCAGGTTTCAAATTCCCTGGCCTCCAAATTCCCCAGACATCAGTCCCATCGAGTATCTGTGGTTTGTGTTGGAACAGCAACTCCGATCTGCAGCATCTCAACCACAGACCTTACAGGAGTTAAAGGATCTGTTGGTACCAGATACCACAAGACATTTAGTGTCTATGCCTCACAGGGTACGAGCTGTTTTGGCTGCATGTGGAAGACCAACATCATATTCAGTAGGTGGTCATAATGTTTTGGCTCAACAGTGTATAGAATATTTATATATATATATACACAGGGTGATTCACTACCAGTGCGACAAACTTGCAGGAGGTGTAGAGGGGCACAAAGACGAATCGGAATCACATAGCATTGCAGGGTCCGAAATGCCTTTGTCATGCGGTAGAGGACGTTGAACGAGAGGTCGCGTGAACAGTGATCCCGCTGGAAGTCAGTATTTGCGAACCATTTCTGTTGAAGAAACCAAGTAGCAAAAGTCCTCCAGAGTGGATAATCCGCAGGCTCCAATGATTGGACGCGTTGCAGATGGTATGAACTCATTTGGTTTGCTGAAAGTATCCTCCATACAGTGGATTGGGAAATACCCAATCGTTGGCCTATCGCTCGAGTACTCTTACTCAGATTGCCTTCTGCAAGACATAGGACATTCTCCTCATTGTCTGGCGTCCTTGTCGTTCGCTCTCGATTCGTGGTACCTCTTGTGAAACAACCAGTCTCACGTAACCTTCTGTGCACACGTGCAAAAATCGTATGATGAGGAGCATGCCTGTGCGGGAAACGTTCCTGGTACAAGCGCAGAGCGGCGCGCCCGTTACAGTCCGCAGTTCCATACGCAAGGTGCATGTCGGCCAGTTCAACGTTTGAATACTCGTCCATCCTACTACCTCGGGAACCTGTTCGCAAATGCTGACTTCCAGCGGGATTGCTGTTCACGCGACTTCCCGTTCAACGTCCTCTACCGCATGACAAAGGCATTTCGGACCCTGCAATGCTATGTGATTTCGATTCGTCTTTGTGCCCCCTACACCTCCTGCCAGTTTGTCACTGGTAGTGAATCACCCTGTATACACAATGCTTTTTTTGTAAAAATAGGTGCTGGTACTCATTCTTTGCTATCAGGAAAAATTAAAAGGACATGAAAAGTACACTTTTTTGTCAAAAAGTACACAATTAAAAGGACACGAAAAGTACACTTTTCATGCCCTTTTAATTTTCCATAAGTACTCTAAAAAATTATTTCCTGATGTTGTTACTTAGTAGTAATGTTTTTGGAATCAGAACAACAAATTAAGTTTATTAACACAGTTTACTAAGCATAAATTTATTATTCAAGTATATAAAAAATAAGTAAATGTTTAAAAAATAAATAAAATAATTTTATAATAAAGTTTTTATAGAATAGGCCAAATTTTTATTGAGTTCTCATCCAACACACTATGCCGACTTCTTACTGTTTGTGTCTGTTGCTGAATGATGTTTCTGAAGCAGCCAAGAGTTGACATATTTGCTGGATCGAAGTGTGTCACTGGTGGGCCTACAATTTTAAGAAATATTAGTGAAGAAATTGTTTTTGTCATGAATGAAGCTCTGGTTGGGCTGACAATTAGATTCATTTGTGAAAATCCTCATTCATCTTCATTCAATAAAATTGGTACCATATTCAGAGCTTTCATCAAATGCTCTTCAGTTTTTCCAAAAACCGTCTTTTTGATTAGGTATCCCCAAAATGGACGAATTCTATCCCTTTCATTTTACTGAAGCCTAATTGACAATTTTCTAAATTCATTTTCACCAAATGCCAACATTTCATGCTCAGTACCTTTGTTTACGTCATTTTCCTTATCTCGTCATCGATATTGTCACATCGATATTCATATTCTTAAATTTGAATTTTTCTTTCTTTTTTTTTTCTTTCAACTGTCCAAAATGACGGTGTCATTCGGATATCCAGCTACTGTGACCATGTAAACAGAGATAGGGAAAATTCACGGTAAAATGTGGATAACACACTTCCGCGAAACAACAGATGATTATTTGTTGGGGTAAAAGTAAATCACTCTCCTAATTCTTGAACAAGACGCTTACAGTTGATTCCCAGCAGTGTCCAACCTACGGTCCGTACGGAAAGTGAATTGAAACAGCATTTTAAATTATGCTAATTAAAAAAAAAAAGCATTTAAAGGCAAAAGTATGGTATTTTTTTGAAAAACAAAAGAAAGTATATTTTTATAATTTTAATACTCTAAAAAATAAATTAGTGACATAGATTTGTTACACATAAAAGTATTGGGTATTTGCATAAAAGGCAATAAAAAACGGTAACATGAGAACAGAAACTTCCTTTTATATGTAACAAGATATGGAAAATGTAACACTAATATTTCTCGAATCACTCAGTCCCGAAAGAATTCTGACTTAAATATGTCCCTTGTACGAGAAAAGGTTGGACACCCCTGCAGAAGGTGAACCAGGGCCCATTGGGATTACCCCTTTATCTGCTCATTGTTGACCAGCACGACTTCTCCTTATCTGGGACAGGTGGTCGGATAGGTTTTACCAGGTACCACTAAGTTGTACAATGGTAATCCCTTTAACCTTCTCAATTCTTGCTTAGTGGCAGCACTAATTTCCTAAATTGCCTGAAGGCCAGAAGTGCGAACAGTGTGTACGTAGTTAAGTCTCTCCTAAGCCGTTCGTTATATGAAAAATTTCTTTGCTCAACTGAAACTATTTTAAATGTAATTTCCAAGGGGATTCAAAAAAAAATTTGCTCTAAAAGGTGTTCATTAAACAGAGGTCCAACTGAGTAATTTAGAATTCTAAAAATGGTTATAAAGTTTTATATAGAAGATATCTTAACAATAGACAGTTAGATGCAAATTTAGTTAAATAACTTTAAGCTTACTTGAAAAAGTAGGTAACATGCGAAAAAATTTACGGAATATTACAAATTTCAAATTGTACAACATCCAAATGTCACAAGTCGCTGTTAATAAAGGTGCCGGTATGCCGTACCGTTGCATACAGAGACAGTATGCAACGTACAGTGCTTTTTTATGTATATAAAAAAGCACTGTATATATATATATATATATTTTTTTTTTTTTTTTTTTTTTTCAAAATGTACATACATTCAAAATATATATACATGCAAAATGTTCAAACTGTTAGAAGTACAGATTTTGAAATGACCATGAACTGCTAACAGCAATAATTAAATGAAAATTTAAAAATATGAAGCCAAAGAACAATACAGCAACATTAAATATATTACGATTTTAAGAAGACAAAATAAAGGAAATTTATGGGAAAATATTACAAAAAAAATTAAAAGAATATAAACTATTCATCATCTGTGGAAAATATATGAGAGAAAGCTAAACAAATGGCTAAAGATGCAGCCTTAGAAACCTTGGGAACAAAACCAAAACAAATAATCCTTGGATTACAACAGAAATTTTAGATGTATGGACGAAAAAAAGACAAATGAAAAACCTTCTATACAAAGAAAATAGTCAAGAAAAAAGGGAAAAATATAAAACCCTAAACAATAAAATAGACAATGTATGTAAAGCTGCATAAAGGAAATGGTTGGAAGACAAAGCAAAGCAGTGCAAAGAGGCAAATAAATATCATGACTCTAAAACAACTTTCTGGGTTATAAAGGAACTCTCTAAAATACATCCCGAAAACACTGACAATGAAAAATAAAAACAATATAAAAACAGGAAACACGCAAAGAATTAAAAAAATATGGAAAGAATATTACCAAACCCTGTTCAAAGGGAAAGAAAAAACGCTCTTGTCTTAGATAATAGAAGAGATAAAGTACCCTCGATAACAAAGAAGTTCAGAAAGCAATTAGCCAAATGAAGAATGACAAGGCATCCAGAAATAATGGTATCCAAGCAGAACTATGGAAATTCGGAAGCGATGCAATGTTAAAACACCTCGCATAATTGTTTAATATAATTTTATTTTCAGGCGATATACCAGAAGACTGGAAAAGTCTAATAATAGTACCTATACACAAAAAAGGAGATAAAGAAAATTGTCAGAATTATAGACCCATTACCCTTTTAAACCATATATAAAAAATATTTATGAGGATCTTACAAAATAGGATACTTAAAATATATGACAAGGAGGATTTAGAAAAGACAGATCAACAATAGACCAAATATTCATACTAAACATCATTGCAGAAAAATATTGCAATAAGAAGAAACCTCTATCTGTGCTTCATCGATTTCAAGCAGGCATTTTACTCTGTAAACAGAGAAACTTTAATGAAGCAACTACAAAAAATCCCACTTGATCATGAAATAATCATGTTTGTAAACAATTTCTACAAAAATACAAGAGCAATAGTAAAATTCAACAACCTTAAAACAGAGAAATTTTAAATAGAGAAAGGAGTCATGCAGGGATGCCCTTTATCTCCATATCTACCTAGAAGAACTAATGAAATCAATTGAAGAAAAAAGAGGCACAATAATAAATGAAAAAAATATAAACCACATAAAATATGCAGATGATATTTTGATTTTAACAGAAACCAAAGAACAACTAAAAGAAATATTAAAAAACATCGATAAAGCAAGCAACAACTATGGAATTAATATTAATATAAATAAAACCAAAGTAATGCAAATCGGAAAAAACATAGAAGACATAAACATCCAAAATCAACAAATAGAACAAGTACAAAAATTTGTATACATTGCCCTTGAGGTGACCCCACAGCCAAAAATCACATGGTGTAAGGTCAGTTGAATGTGGTGGCCATTCAATGGGAAACAAATGACTAATGACTCTTTATGATGAGAGTGATGCCTGAGAAGCTGCTGTACTGGTCATGCGATATGAAGAGGAGGAGCCCCATCTTGCATAAAAATTATCATTAGTAGAGGCATATGATGCAAGAAAGCAAGCTTATGCAGTATCAGCCAAAAAAAAAAAAAAAAAACCCTTCCACTTCACCCCTCCGTTCTTTCGAAATATCTGTCCAGCTGAGCCTTAAATTTATTTAGGCTGTCAACTTCCACAACAAGGGATGGAAGTCTGTTCCACCAACCAACTACCCACCGGCTAAAGGCAAATTTCCGCACATCTCTCTTTCCTCAATTTGAATTTATGCCCTCTCAGGTGATTATTCTGAGCAAGAGGCAGTATCCCATCAGCATTGAGCATGCTCAAACCATTCAAAGCTTTGTACACCTCTATCAGATCACCTCGCCTGTGCCTAGTCTCCAGACACTGTAATTTGCAAAACTTAAGCCTTTCTTCGTAAGAACAACCCTTCGTTCCGTTCACTCACCTTGTTGCCTTCTCTGTACTCGTTCCAGCAGCTCTACATCCTTCTTGAAATGAGGCCTCCAGACCTGTATACAGTACTCAAGGTGCGGCCTGACCATTACCTTATACAAGGGAATAATCACCTCCCTATCCCTGCTAGAAAAATTCCTGTATATCATTGATAAGACACCATGAGCTACTCTTGCAATCCATCTGCACTGCTCAGAGAACTTCTGCCTGCACAATTATCCCCAGGTCCTTTTCATTCTCTACCACTGTCAGTGTAGTACTACAGAGTTGATAAGTTGCTCTGGGGTTGCTCTTTCCCATATGTAGTACTTTACATTTGTCAATGTTAAACCTCATTTGCCACCTCTCAGCCCATCTGCTCAACCTTTCCAGATCCTGTTGCAGCAGCATAGCGTCAGTAGCATCCTTAACAACCCTGCCAACCTTTGTATCATCTGAAAATTTGGACATTAAGCTTGATATGCCATCATCAGTATTATTTATAAATACAGAAAACAACAATGGACCCAACACTGAACCCTGAGGGACTCCACTAATAACATTAGTCCGCGATGAGCAGTGTCCATTAATTACCACTCTGTTTTCTGTCACTCAACCAACCCTTTATCCATAGCAACAATTTGCCACCAATGCCACACTGCTCCAATTTGTGCAGCAGTCTTCCATGTGCAACAGTATCAAAAGCCTTTCTAAGATCCAAATATATAATATCAAAGTTATTCCCTGCATCCAATTCTTTTGTGACTACATCATAGTATCCAATCAAATTGGTCAGGCAAGACCTTCCCTTAACAAAACCATGCTGTGTCTGAGCTATAACTGAATTCTTGTCTAAATGATCCTGCAGTGCTTCTTTAACCAGTGCTTCCATTAGTTTTCCTGGAACAGAAGTTAAACTCACAGGTCTATAATTACTTGTGTCAGCCTTTGATCCTCCTTTGTGAATTGGGGTTACATTTGCACATCTCCAGCCTGTGGGTACCTCCCCTGATTCCAAAGGAAGCTCTCATAATTATGGCTAACGGATTGCTTACTTCCTTTGCTGCCTCCTTTAATATAACTGGATAGATCCCATCCACCCCAGGTGCCTTTCTTGTATTTATCTTCAACAATTTCTCCTCCACTTTACTCTAAATTATTACAAGATCATCCAGCTCACTGCCAGTGTTTACTTCATCTATGGCATTCCCCTTCCTGAATAAATCTTCATGTGTGAATGTATATGCAAAATATTGATTTAGTTTGTTAGCTAACTGAGCAGGATCATATACAGTTGAACCATCAATATCAAGTGGACCAATCTGATTCACCCCCTTCCTTCTAGAGTTTACATAAGTAAAGAACTCCTTGCTGTTTTTCTTTGCATCCCTTGCCAAAGATTTCTTGTAATCTGCCTTCGCTCCCCTAACCTCCTTTGTAACTTGGTTACAGATCATCTTATATCTATCATAGGCTTCTGTGTCACATGTTAATTTATGTGTATCCCATGCATTTTTCTTCTCTGCCATATGTCTCATTAGTTCATCTGACATCCATTTAGGCCTGAACCTTGAACAATATTTCTTTGTTGGTATGTAAAGCCTAGTAGCTTCCAAGATAAGTTCTTTGAACGCTTCCCATTTTGAGTTTGCTGTTGGTAACATCATCAGTTGGTCCCACTGTATTCTCATCCAGGCATCCTCTTTGCTGCAGTTGAGGAATAATGTTAACAGTAAACTTAAGAATACGCTTGCAATGTTTGCATTGTGCCTTTATAGCTCTCTGCTGCTGGGAAAATTAAATTAACTTACATTTATGCAGACTTTTTGCTCTCTTAGGTGTCTTATTTTTTAGTTTGGATTTAAAAATTTAGTGAACTTCAGTTGCTGTTTTTTTGCAAAGAGCGCAAATAAAACTTTGTAATTTCATTAAGGTTTGTCTTAGTTATTTATTTGTTGGTACTTTGTCATGGCTTTCCTCTTGTACAGCACCATATTATCCCCCATCAGCAGATTTTGGAACTAATTTTTTTTTCTCCGGGATCCTTCTCCCCATGCCTTGAATAGTTTATTTGCTAATTTTAGTGGCATTCCGCTTATTACTTAAAGCTATATAAAACTGTCATCATACCCACAGCAACTTATGGATCAGGGAATTAGAGAATAAATAAGAAAGAAAGGCAAAAAATAATGACATTTTAAATGAGATGTCTAAGGAAAATCAATAAAACTATTCAAAGCTACAGAGAGCTCTGAATAGGGATACTTATGGCTGCACACACACACACACACACACACATGTATATAGTTTATATATAGACATGTATAGCTGTATATGTATATAGTATATGTATATTTGAAAATGAAATGCACAAGGCATAATCCTTATGGGTTTTGGTAATTAACTATATAATATCGGTGTAGATACACCATGTTAACCCATAAATTTGAACTATGTATGTAGTGTAAAGGGCATCATTTTAATTGCATCTCATATTGTGGTTGCCTTCAAAACGAGATAGCTGGTATTGCACTACTTCAAATAAATAATGCTTTTCTAGTAGAGAAGACTACTGTTATTTATTTTCAGAGGATACCACCACCCAAATGATCGTTTCAAATCTAGTGGGCTTCATCATCAGTGGGCGGGCAGGTACCCTGGCAGTGCAACATTCCATCACAGTTACGAAGTTATTTCCACAATATCGTTTTCTAATACATTATTACCAACACCCTTTGTCATCTCTCATATTGTGGATATAATTTCGCAACTGTGATGGCATGTTGCATTACCAGGGTACCTGCCCACCCACTGATGATGAAGCCCACTAGCTTCGAAACGATCGTCTGGGTGGTGGTATCCTCTGAAAATAAATAACAGTAGTCTTCTCTACTAGAGAAGTGTTTGAATAACGATAATTTTTTGTAAAATGTAGCAGGATTTTAAAGAATTCTATATTTAAATTGCCAGTTTTTATACAGCTGCTTGCAACACATCTATGCAGATTGCTGATTCACACACTTAATGTTTTTATAAACTTTGAAATGGAAGAGACTGATAGTTTAATTTTGTGTTGTTGGTACTGTTATTTTTTTTCAGCAGAATTAATAAAATTTGAATTGTTAAAAATAAGAAGTGTAAAAAAAAAACACATTTAGAATTTTTCACTTAAAGAAATGCAAAAGTCACATTTATAAATAATGCAATTCATTATAAAAGATCTGGTATTGGTATACAAAGAGAATATGATAAACAAAAACTTTTTTCAGAAATATAAAAGAAAATGGTGCCAGGTCTGTTAGACCTGGCACCGTCACTATTGCAACAGTCGGTGGCATCACTGCTGCTGGGTTAAGAATGTAAAATTTTCTAAATAATGGTAACATTTGAACTGAAAAGTTTAAGAAAGTATTTTATATATAAAATTTTAATTACTTAAATTATGTTTATTTTCTTTAGTTCAAAATTCGGAAAGAAGCCTTGCTTGGACTTGCTGTTCTTTATAAACAGCACATGAGTAATCCTGAGCTACCAGAATCAACTCGTGACTGCATTTCTTGGATTAAGAACAAAGTTCTGCATGTTTACTACCAGACTGCTTTAGAAGACAGGTGGGCATACTTTAAAACTGGTACAATTTCATAAATAATCACATAGAGATTTTACCTTCTTTATCATAAAAATACAGAATTATAGAACTGACAGTGATCCTGCTTTTGTGGATTCTGTTTTTGCTGATTGATGATGATATTCTTACTTAATTGGGAAACTACCTTTATTAACTTTTTTTTAAAAAATAAAATTATGGATTATTATAACTGTTTAGCTGCTCTAGTATAGTTTTATTTCCAATGAAATATAGTTTATTTTTTCAATAAAAAAATCCTAAAATTATTTGGGTAGCTTTCTTTTTTATAGAAAATAGCAAAGATGATACATAACAAAATCAAACACTGAAATTTTTGGAGATTCTTTTACTGATAGGAGTTATCATCTTTGTTTCTGAAACCTGGAGACAGGCCATAGTACAGTAAACCCTCAATTAACAGACCTCAATTTGTTGGACTTCAAAAATTACTCACGGTGTCCACTGAAACAGTGGACACCGTGAACCTTCAATGAACCTTCATTGAAAATATTTCAGTTAACAGCAAAGGCAATTTAAATTACAACTAATGATGCTGGCCATGCTTTTTCATTGACAGTATCAGGTAATCAGAGACCAAACTGAAATACTGTATGAAGCATTTTTGTTTTCTTTTACCACCATTGAAATATCTTGCTGAAAATACTTATCTAAGTCGTATTGTTATGAAGAAAGTGAGAAAAGCCAGATTCATGCATCCTGAACCTTTTACAAGGTTCAAATCATAGAGAGTGCAGGGTCACCAGAGTTTTTCTCTCCATCACTTGCATCAGCCTCTGGCGTTATTATACATTATTACGGTGTCATCTGAACCTCCAGAGAGGACCTTCAAGAGCTCTTAAAACTCTGAATTGCTTTAATCAGTTTCCACTGCCATTTGACAACAGCAAATTCAAGATCTACTCTACATAGTACCACAGAAAAATACAGTACTACAACTTTTCATGTACAGTAAGCGCCAGTTATAGTGATCACGTTTGCAAATTGAATTTTGATTCTAATAAACGGCAATTCTAATAAGCGAAAATCAACAAATATTATCCAGAGGCTATAAAAATAAAGATATAGAGCACAAATTTACATTTTATTACCAAAGGTTTATTACCATTTAAAAGATACGTAAAAATCGGAATATTCTTTCAATTTTTACATTCTGAACAAAATAAAAATAAATTTCTACTTGCGACATAGCTTACTTAATCAATATGTATATTAATTAAACATAACACTTTGTAATATGATTATAATTTAAAATAGTCACTTATTTTAGATTGCTTTAAATTATCACTACAAAGTCTATTTATAGATTTTTCAATATTGTATAACAGTCTATATTCACGATCACTTGCACCAGTTTCTTCCAACACTCTCCTCAGGATGGCTATAGCTTCACGAGTTTGCTTGTAACTGGAATTTGTTCGGATTCATCTTCATTTTCCTCCTCCTCGGCGAAATTATCAGTGAGAGACTATGCAATTTCTTCATCTGTTAAAGCTGTAGTAACTTGACATAGACACCATCTATGTCCACCCAATCATTAAACTCCTGTTCACCCATGTCTTTAGGCTTTTCAGCGTGATCAGTATCATGACTTAGTAGACCATCATGAATAATTAATCCACATTTTTTTAAACAGTTCCTAATGCAGATTTTGGAAACTTCATTCCAGGCATTCATTGTCATATGAAGTGCATCTAGAACAGTTATCTGCTTTGTGATATCGGATGATGTTCCCAAACCTTCATCTATAGACTGGATGATTCTTTGCCTCATATTGATCTATAAAAGGTCTTAAAGGTTTTTATTATTTCCTGGTCAAGAGGTTGAATCAGTGAAGGTAGAAAAACTAAATCAGTGTTTTTGAAAGTCATCTTTGAATGAGCTGGGCAGTTGTTCAAAACCAATGCAATTTTTTTGTGTGTCTTATCCAATTTCAAATCCCATTTACGAAGTTAATCTTCAAATAAAGAAGCTGTCATCCAAGTATTGGTATTATTGGCATATTCAACAGGCAGCTGTTTTACTCCTTTAAAACATCTGGGCGATTTACTTTTGCTGATAACTAAAAGCTTCACCTTGATTGTTCCCATCATGTTGCATGTTAAAAGAACTGTAATCCTGTCCTTGATCTTCTTTCCTGCAGATGCAGAGGAATTTTTAAAAATTATGCAGTGGTCTGTGCAAATTATGCAGTGGTCACCATCAGCATTGAGTAGCCCTGTAGTACAACCCTTTGAAATATATGTATTTATACATATATTTCAAATATATGTATTTGTATAAAACATTTTTTATACAAATACTGTATTACAGTATTTGTGTACAGTACATGCTTCTTGATTAGACCAGAGTTTGAGCCCGTGACCACAAAATACGAAGGATGCGGAAAGGTCAGGGAATGACCACCGCATATCCCTGGAGCAATATGGCCTTAGTTGCTAATGCTCCTAAAAACCAAATAACAAACAAACAAACAGTATCATGAATGGTCATAATTAAAAAAAAAAAAAAAAAAAATGCAGAAAGTTTATAGGTGTATGTGTGGTAATACTGACGTATAAAGTGGCTATGGTTATAGTGTAGCGTTTAGGAAATTTCAAACAGTATTTTTTGTACAGTATTTATCTTATGATAGTATTGGCTGTTTGCCATGAGTTAAAATAAAATTAAATATAGCTTGAAAGTTTAATATAGTTAACACTATAATGGCTTCAGGGAAATTATAAATTCATGAGGTTTTGTTTGTTTTTTTTCCATGAACAGGATTTAAATTTCCAGGATAATGTAATGGTCTTAATGCTCATAATAGAACAAACTTTGCCATTCCAATGAGTTGCCTTGACAATATTGTAGCATAGCATTCATAGAGGCATATGATGCAAGAAAGCAAGCTGATGCAGCATCAGCCAAAAAAAAAAACAAAAAAAACCTACAATTTCACCCCTCTGTTTGTTCGAAATACCTGTCCAGCTGAGCCTTAAATTTATTTAGGCTGCCAACTTCCACAACAAGGGATGGAAGTCTGTTCCGCCAACCAACTACCTGCTGGCTAAAAGCAAATTTCCGCACATCTATCCTACATTTGTCTTTCCTCAATTTGAATTTATGCCCTCTCAGGTGATTGTTCTGAGCAAGAGGAAGAATCCCATCAGCATTGAGCATGCTCAAACCATTCAAGGCTTTATACTCCTCTATCAGATCACCTCGCTGGCGCCTAGTCTCCAGACACTGTAATTTGCAAAACTTAGCCTTTCTTCATAAGAGCAACCCTTTGTTTCATTCACTAATCTTGTTGCCTTCTCTGTACTCGTTCCAGCAGCTCTACATCCTTCTTGAAATGGGGCCTCTAGACCTGTATACAGTACTCAAGGTGTGGCCTGACCATTGCCTTATACAAGGGAATAATCACCTCCTTATCCCTGCTAGAAAAATTCCTGTATATCATTGACAAGACACCATGAGCTACTCTTGCAGCCCATCTGCACTGCTCAGAAAACTTCATATCTGCCTGCACAATATTACCCCCAGGTCCTTTTCATTCTCCAACACCGTCAGTGCAGTACCACAGAGTTGTATACTTCTTTCAAACAGTTTCACCAAAACATTAATAACATTTGTTTAAAAGAGGAGAGCATAGCATTCTAGATATCATTTCATCTTTTAACAAATGTCCAATAAACTTACCAATACCAGGGAAACTCGTTTTAAAGGCGAAGTTTGTTCTGCTCTGAGCATTAAGACCATTGCATTAATTTAGGAGTTTAAATCCCACTAGCTGAAAAAAACACATGCAAACTTATTGTAAGTTTAATTATAGTTTTTCTGAGTGAGATATCTTTTCAAGGCAGATAAGCTTTTGAAAACAAAAATTTGTATTGAAACTAAAGTTGCATTCCTCTGGATGACTTTCCAAACAACTGTACTGTTTTGTGTGATGGATTATTTTGATATTGCTCTCTAACTATCTATAATAAAATTTATGACAAATAAATATATTAATGAATAAAATAAAAAATTTAGTAGGACATTGGTTTCTGATGTATAGATAATTACACGTGGAAGACTGCTGTACAAATTGGAGCAGTATGGCATTAAGGCCAAATTGCTACAATAGATAAAGGGATGGTTCAGTGGGAGAAGGAAGAGAGTGGTAATAAATGGACACTGCTCTACATGGACTAATGTTGGTGGAGTTCCCCAGGGTTTGGTGCTGGGCCTATTGTTGTTTTGTGTATTTATCAATGATATCGATGAAGATATATCAGGTGTATTGTCCAATTTTGCAGATGATATAAAGTTGGCAGGGTTGATGATGACAATAAAGACAGTATGCTACTGCAACAGGATCTAGAAAAGTTAGGCAGATGGGCTGAGAAGTGGCAACTGAAGTTTAATATCGACAAATGCAAAGTACTGCATATGGGTAGCAGTCAACCAAGAGAAGTGTACCAACTGTGTAGTACTACACTCAGGGAATGAAAAAAGACCTGGGGGTAATTGTGCAGTCAGATATGAAGTTCTCTGAGCAGTGCAGATGGGTTGCTAGGGCAGGTCATGGAGTCTTGTCAATGACATAAGCTATAGGAATTTTGCTAGCAGAGACAAGGAGGTGATTATAAGGCAATGGTCAGACCCCACCTTGAGTACTGCATACAGGTCTGGAGGTCTCATTTTAGGAAGGATGTAGAGTTGCTAGAGCAAGTACAAAGGACAACAAGATTGGTGAGGGGAACAAAGGGGTGCTCTTACCAAGAAAGGTTTAAGTTTTAACTTAAATGCAGAACTGGAATTTGGCGAGTACAACATCTACAGAAAGGATAGACAGGATAGGAAGGGAGGAGGGGTTATGCTATTAGTTAAAAAACACATAAAATCCAAGGAAGTGAAGCCAGTCGACGTCGATGGACACGGCAGTGTCGAGTCAGTTTGGTGTGACATAAGCATAGGTAAATCAAAATTGAGAGTAGGAGTGTGCTGTAGGCCTAATGACTCTGATGAGTATAATAAGATACTGTACAGGGAAATAGAATGGGCCAGTAAATCAGAGAGTCTTATTGACTGGAATTTGTGGTTGGTCACTCACACACTAGCAAGGCTTTTGTGGATTTATTGGATGATTGTTTTCTACACCAGCATATTCGGGAGGCAACTAGAGGGAGTAATACTCTTGATCTGATTATCAGTAGTGATTCTTCATGCATTAAGAATCTGCAGATAAAGGAACCGCTAGGTGGCAGTGATCACAGTGTGCTGAAGTGGGATTTACTCAAGGAGGTAACTACCATCAGAGGTAAAGGGAAGGGTTTTTGCTTTCGTAAAGGCGACTATGATGGTCTGAGACAGTATTTAAATTCTATACAGTGGGACCAACTGATGATGTTACCAACAGCAAATTCAAAATGGGAAGCATTCAAGGAACTAATCTTGGAAGCTACCAGGCTTTACATACCAACCAAGAAATATTGTTCAAGGTTCAGGCCTAAATGGTTGTCAGATGAACTAATGAGACATATGGCAGAGAAGAAAAATGTATGGGATACATACAAATTATTGGGTGACATGAAAGCCTATGATAGATATAAGTTGGTCTGTAACCAAGTCACAAAGGAGATTAGGATTTCTCATAATCTGCCTTTGATTAGATCAAAGGCAGATTATGAGAAATCCTTGGCAAAGGATGCAAAGAAAAACAGAAAAGAGTTCTTTACCTATTTAAACTCAAGAAGGAAAGGGATGAATCAGATTGGTTTACTGGATGTTGATGGTTCAACAGTTGAGGATCCTGCTCAGATGGCTAACAATCTAAACAAGTATTTTGCATCTACATTCACACATGAGGAGTTATTGAGGAAGGGGAATGTCGTAGGTGAAGTAAACATTGGCAGTGAGCTAGATGATTTTCTAATAACTGAGAGGAAAGTGGAGGAGAAATTGTTGAGGATAAACATAAAAAAGGCACCCGGGGTGGATGGGATCTATCCAGTTATATTAAAGGAGGCAGCAAAGGAAGGAAGCAAACCCCCTAGCCATAATTGTGAGAGCTTCTTTGGACTCAGGGGAGGTACCCATAGACTGGAGATGTGCAAATGTAACCCCAATTCACAAAGGAGGATCAAAGGCTGACACAAGTAATTATAGACCTGTAAGTTTAACTTCGGTTCCAGGAAAATTAATGGAGGCACTGGTTAAAGAAGCACTGCAGGATCATCGACAAGAATTCAGTTATAGCTCAGACACAGCATGGTTTTGTTAAGGCAGCTCTTGTCTGACCAATTTGATTGGATACTATGATGTAGTCACAAAAGAACCGGATGCAGGGAATAACTTTGATATTATATATTTGGATCTTAGAAAGGCTTTTGATACTGTTGCGCATGGAAGACTGCTGCACAAATTGGAGCAGTGTGGCATTGGAGGCAAATTGCTGCTATGGATAAAGGGATGGTTGAGTGGCAGAAGACAGAGAGTGGTAATCAATGGACACTGCTCAACGTGGACTAATGTTATTAGTGGAGTTCCTCAGGGTTCAGTGTTGGGTCCATTGTTGTTTTCTGTATTTATAAATGATATTGATGATGGTATATCAAGCTTAATGCCCAAATTTGCAGACGATACAAAGGTTGGCAGGGTTGTTAAGGACACTACTGATGCTATGCTGCTGCAACAGGATCTGGAAAGGTTGAGCAGATGGGCTGAGGTGGCAAATGAAGTTTAACATTGACAAAAGTAAAGTATGGGAAACAGTAACTCCAGATCAACGTATCAACTCTGTGGTACTACGCTGACAGTGGTAGAGAATGAAAAGGACCTGGGGGTAATTGTGCAGGCAGATATGATGTTCTCTGAGCAGTACAGACGAGCTGCAAGGGTAGCTCATGGTGTCTTGTCAATGATATACAGGAATTTTTCTAGCAGGGATAGGGATGTGATTATTCCCTTGTATAAGGCATTGGTCAGGCCACACCTTGAGTACTGTATACAGGTCTGGAGGCCTCATTTCAAGAAGGATGTAGAGCTGCTGGAACGAGTACAGAGAAGGGCAACAAGATTAGTGAATGGAACAAATGGTTGCTCTTACGAAGAAAGGCTTAAGTTTTGCAAATTACAGAGTCTGGAGACTAGGCATCGGCGAGATGATCTGATAGAGGTGTATAAGGCTTTGAATGGCTTGAGCATGCTCAATGCCGATGGGATTCTTCCTCTTGCTCAGAATAATCACCTCAGAGGGCATAAATTCAAATTGAGGAAGGACGGATGTTGGATAGATGTGCGGAAATTTGCCTTTAGCCAGCGGGCAGTTGGTTTGTGGAATAGACTTCAATCACTTGTTGTTGAAGTTGATAGCCTAAACAAATTTAAAGCTCAGCTGGACAGGTATTTCGAACGAGCGGAGGGGTGAAATGGAATGGTTGTTTTTTTTTTTTTTTTGGCTGATGCTGAATAAGCTTGCTTTCTTGCATCATATGCCTCTACTAATGCTAAAGTTCTGCAAATTGCAGTGCCTGGAGAGTAAGCACCTGCAAGGTGATGTGATTGAGGTATATAAGGCCTTGAATGGATTGAGCAAGCTGAATGCTATTGGGATTCTTCCTCTTGCTCAGATTAAGAACCTGAGGGGGCATAGATTCAAATTGAGGAAAAACAGTTGCAGAATGGATGTGCGGAAGTTTGCCTTTACCCAGTGTTTAGTTGATTGCTGGAACAGATTTCCATCTTAAGGCTGAACTAGACAAACATTTGGAATGACCGGATGAAATGGGAAGTTTTTTTTTTTTTTTTTTTTGGCTGATGCTGTATAAGCTTGCTTTCTTGCATCATATGCTTCTACTAATGCTAATAATAATTTTCCTGCTTAGTTAATTTAAAATCTAAGAGAACATTTGTGGACATTTGTATGTATAATTTTGGTGTGGGAGAAAAAAATTAAAAGCTAAATAGCTTTTTGTGGTAAATTAATCAATGTTAATCAGTCTAAATTAGCATTGAGCAAATTCATTTTGGAATGTAGTTGTCAGTACTACATCACATTACCAGTTAGAATTTTTCAATAAAATAATTTGTCAGAAAAAGAATGCGGAAAGGCCTGATCTACTATACACATGTGAATTAAAATGTAATCCAAGAAATTTAAGTGATCTGCTTGGTTTTAGGCTGTTGAGAACCGATATTCAGAAGTGTAGTTTGTTTGCTCTTATATATATGTTTTAAGTGGATTGAGTCCTAGGTTGATAGTTGAGGAAATTGTTCAATCAGATGTTATTAATGCATTAGTTATAGTACTTTACTTTATCCACACTGTTTGTCCTGTTTAGAGGTCAGCAACATGGATGGGCCACTTCCACTTAGTACAGTTGGCACAGTCTGCTGGAGTGAGCTCTAGTTCCTGCATACCTTCTCTGCTCTCTTATGTCATCTTTGGCCTGCCTCTCCTCCTTCGACCAGGAACTTGGCAGCCAATCACATGTTTGGTAATGTGGGTAAACTCGTGGCACTGGGTGTGCCCCCCCACCATCTAAGTCTGTTCTCCCTAATCTTCAAGTTGATGGGTGCAGTTTTCGTCTCCTGTCTCACATCTTCATTCTGCCTTCTATCTCTCAGGATTATTCCCAAACTCCTCCTTAGCATTCTCATTTCTGCTGACATTAAAGCTCATTCTACTCTTCTTCTGACAGCCTAGCACTCCGAGCCATATAAAATATATTTTATTTTTTTATTTTATGAAAACCCCAAACACGAGAGGTATTAGAACCTATAGTACTTAGTACCATGTTTGGGTTGGAGATTGAGAAGATGAAAGAAGATATTTGTGGACATTAGACTTGAACTTCTGTAGACTGTAATTTTCAGGAAATACATATGAAGGAAGGTTGTTCCAGAAAACAGCAGTTGAATGAATAAACAAGGAAGATGAAAAGTTGGTTCTGTGAGTTTGAAGTTGGACAGTAAATGGATGTTGGCTGGTGGCAGCATGTGTTCGGACTGTTTTGAAAGAGGGAGTGGGAATTATAGAAACCAATTGAGAAGAACAGTTCCCATGGAAGTATCTGTAGAAGAGGCATGCAGAAGAAACAGTATGTCTATGAGACAGCAAGTGGAGAGACTCTGTTAGAGATGAATCATTAATTAACCTAACTGCCTCTTCTGAACAGAATCAAGAAGCCTGAGAGAGGTTTTCACCACCCCAGATGTGGGAACAATATTCCATGGTAGGGCGGATTTGCGATTTGTACAGAGTGAACAGCTGTTTGGAAGAAAAATAATGCCGAGAGCAAAAGAGAAAAACCAAGTTTTTTAGATGCAGATGAAGCAATATTTGTAATGTGCTTGTGCCAAGACAGATTAGAAGTCAGGGTAATCCCCAAAAGAGATATATCATTTTGCCTGGAAACCAGAGTGTCACCAAAGATAAGCATAGGAGAAGAATCCTTTTTGCGAGATATAAGACAAGAAGGATTGAAATCAACTAAGTTGTCTTTGTGCCAGTGGAGAATTACCAGGAGATCGGTATTTAAGGAATTGGTAGCAGATAATCGAGAAGTTGAAGCTGATTGAGCGGGGCAAAGTTTCTCAAAATGGAAAATGGAATGCAATGTGTTATGATTGGCAAAACTGTGGATAGGATTTCCAGTCAATGGAAGAAGGTCATTAATATACAAGAGGAAAAGAGTGTTGGAAAGAACTGAACCTTGGGGGACACCAGCATTAGTGGAGAAGTTAGCAGACAGAGAGCCATCTACCATCTCCCTCTGTGAGCGATCAGAGAGAAAACTGGATAACCAATTACAAAAAACAGTTGGCAAACAAACCATAAGATGGAAGCTTGTTTAGAAGACCTTTATGCCAAACTCGATCGAAAGCCTTTGAGATGTCAAGAGCAACTGCTTGTGTTTCATTAACTTTTCCATTGAATTTGTCCCTAAATGGGTAACATAAGCCAGAATATCACCAGTGGATCGACACTGACGGAATCCATACTGGCGATCGTTGATCAGATTCAAAGTTTCTAGGTAGTTTAAGAGTTGGCGGTTAATTGATTTCTCCATTACTTTAGAAAGAGTAGAAGTGATTGCAATGGGAGGGATTTGTCACCCTTTTTAGGAACTGGCTGGATATGAACAAATTTCCAAGCAGAACGAAAAACATCTTTGGAATAAGAAAGTGAAAAAAGACAGCAAAGAACAGGTTACCAGCTGTTTGTATATTTTTTATTTCAGTTTAGTTAGTAGTTTCTTGTCTTTCAAACACCTGACATTTCCTGTTACTTGGCTCATCCAGATTTTATTCGACTTCAGACGTCCTTCACGCCTGCCATTTGTGTCTAGCATTGACCCAAGGTATTTGTAATTATTAAATCTGTTAAGTTGTACGTTGCCAATGCTTAGACAGTTGTCTCGGTTGCCAAGCACTCCATGTATTCTCTCTTGTTCCTGTTGACTTTTAGACTTTCCCACTCTAGAACTGGTACCACCTCTTTAGCTTCTCCTGTACTCTCTCTTGATTTGCCACTAAACATGATGTCATCTGCAAAGAGTAAACTGCAGAGCAATTGCTCTGAATGTCTCTGGTTAGAGTGTCCATTTTGATGATGAATAGAAATGGGTCTATGGGCAGAGCCCTGATGTAAGCCGATGTTAACCGTGAAGGCATCACTAACTCCAGCGGCGCCTCTGTAGCCAGGTGGGAAGGAACAGCAGGGCGAAGCATATGCTTCTTTTATTAGACCGGGGTTCGAGCCCGTCACCACCAAATACGGAGGATGTGGAAAGGTCAGGGAATGACCACCGCATATCTCGGAGCAATATGGCCTCAGTTGCTAATGCTCCTAAAAACCAAATAACAACAACAACAAGTAACTCCAGCTGCACTACATACCCTAGTTCTATTGTCCTGGTACATATCCTGGATAAACTTGACAGGTCTCATGTATGCATCGTCGCTTCCTCAGACACTTCCACAGAAGATTCCTAGGTACTGTGTCATAAGCGTTTTCTAGATCTGGGGAGGCTAAATGGAGAGCTTGTTATTGCTCCCTACACTTCTCTTGCAGGACCCTTGCTATAAATATTCCATCAGTAATGCTTCTCCCCTTCATAAATCCAAGCTTGTTCTTGGTAATCTGGTCTTGCAGTTTAACTTTCAGTCATCTTTCGACAACCCTCTCTAACCACTTCATTGTCTGGCTCATTAGTTTTATAGGTCTATAGTTGTTGCAGTCTTTCATGTCTCTTTTCCTGTTATATATCAGTACTATAAGACTTTCCCTCCAAGCATCTGGTATCTTGGCTTCTCTGATTATTTTATTCATTGGCCTCGTCATAAATGGGACTCCTCTCTGTCTTAACGCCTTGAATATTTCAATGGGTATCATGCCAGACCCTGCTGCCTTCCCTGACTTCCTACTATGAAATGCTAGCAGAATTTCTTCCTCCTTTATATCCTCGACATCCTCATCATGTCTGTCTAGCGCCTGTTCTTCTCCCGCTATTGTTTCACTATTCATTACCCCTTCAAAAAACTCTTTCCACCTTCTGCTTTCGTAACAACTTACCAGTCTGATCTTTTACTGCCTTATCTCTCTTATATCCTGCTGTTTGTTGAACCATGTTCTGGCAGTCTTGAATATCTTCAGTTCCCCCTCCTTAGTGTTCGTACTATTATACCATCCTTCCACAGCTCTGTCCCTGACTTTAGCTACTGCTTGTTTAGCTTGCCTTTTCTTTTCTTTGTACCTATTCTTGTTTTCATCAGTTCTGTCTCTCTGACATTCTTTAAAAATTGTCTTCTTGTCCTTCATTGCATTCTGGACCTCTTCACTCCACCACCAGGTTTCTCTATACAGTTTCTTTCCTCCTTTTGTCTTCTTGTCCTTCAATGCATTCTTCACTCCACCACCAGGTTTCTCTATGCAATTTCTTTCCTTCTTTTGGTCTTCCCTAGAATTTCTTCTTCTCCCTTCATAATCTCTGTCTGGGCCTTGTTCCATATTTGGTCCGCAGTCATCAGGTTTGGATCCTCCTTGATTTCTCTAAAAACCTGTAGGAGCAGCTCCTGCAGTCCCAGTTTAGGCTCATGTTCTTGTAGCCAACCAGTGGTGCACAAACTTATTTCGCTCGTGATCCCCCTTTATTAATAAAAAATTGACGTGACCCCTCAATGTAGGATGATCAGATTTTTAATGAGTAAAAATAACATTTTATAAATTATGTAGTAGAAAATTTTATTCGAGTACTGAGAAAGGAATAAAAAAAATTGTTTCCATTTTAATTTGCACATTAAAATAATTGTTTAATATTTTAATTGAATACAGCAAAAACAACAAATCAAATTCTTATTCTTCAATTAAGATTATAAAATAAAACAATTAATGAGAAGGATGAGCTTGGATAACCAATAATATTTGATCCATATTTGAAATTGCTAATTCATGTCAACGGGACCAAGTCTGGAATGCTGTTTTGTTTTTATAGCTGTTAATTTTGAGAAGCCAACCTCACATAACTATATACACCTGGAAGCAATGTTTGTACTGTATCGCCATTTTTGATAATTCTGGATACTTGTCTCGAAGAGAAAGCCAAAATTTTTCACAAGTTGTAGTGTTGAAACTAGCATGTAATGCCTTATTAGCGACAGGTCAATGAGAGCTTCTTTTTGCTCAGTGGAAATTTCGGTCATGAAGAAATTTCAAAAGCAAAGGGATCATGAATCCAGTATAACTTCTTTTTTTTTTTTTTTTTCCCCCTGGAGATACATTAAATTTTTCAGAAAAATTCTTAATTAGCATTGTTAGGTAGGTAGGTGGCAATGATATCTTAAATTGTAACATGTCAATATTATTAACAAAATCAGAAAAATATTAACAAAATCAGGGAACATTTCAGTATTATTATGAATTATTCATTTTCCAAAGATTAAGCTTCTTTTTGAAAGCTTCTATTTTATCACCGAGTATTAATGTATTTGTTCCCCCGTCCTTGAAGACTTAATTTTAAATCATTAAGTTTTTCAAATACAGTGAAACTTCCCTTTAACGGACAGCCATGGGGAACGAAAATTTGTCAGTTAGAGAGAAGTGTCTGCTAACAAGAAGTCTGAGGGAGAAAAAAAAAAGAAAGAAAGAAAAATAGTTAAACGTTTAATGTAAAATTAAATTAAAATATATACAGATTTTGCACAATGTTTTGTAAATAATATACAATTACATACACAAGGGATAAAGAAAAAGCGTTAAATGTTTAATGTAAAATTAAATTAAATTAGATACAGATTTTGCACAATATTTTTGTAAATAATATACATTCAATTGTGCTATGCATATTATGACTTTATCTTTAGAAAAATACATACGGTAATCACTTATTTTCTTCTGCACCTTCTTCCGGCTGATAATTTTGTTTTCAACATTTGTTTGGAGTGAAGAAACCATCGAAAGTCCTTCAGTATCTTCTTCGGCGGCGAAAAACATTTTTAAAGATTGATTTGTATGAGCGCTTCTTCTATTTTCATCGGTGGTTCGTCGTTAATATGTTCTTCGACAGAATGACCTCCTTCAATTTCTTCATCCTCATGAGGAACTTCTTGAAAAATATCGATGATAATGTCGTTGATATCTAGAGCACCATCTTCTGTAGTGATATTCTAGTCTGTATCTTTGTAGCGAGGGTCACTTGTAGCTGAAGTGTCGTACATTATCAATAGATGTTGAAGTTCTTGTTCTTCTTGGTGCTCCACATTGCTGTTCACAACTTCAATTTTTGCGTTTGAGAAGTCAGACTTTACAAAACAGTTCATGACAGTTTGTTTTCTAATTGCGTTTACTGAAGAGGAAATCCGTTGAATCACATCTAGGATGCTGATTTTCTTTGCAAGGTCACTCGCACATGTTACATCGTTCATGTTTGAAATGAGATGTCTTAAAACATGTTTTCTGTAGTGAAGTTTAAAATTTTTTATTAACCCTTGATCCAAGGGCTGACATTCTGCAGATGTGTTTGGTGGCAGAAAAATGATTTGAATGTTGAACAATTCAGTGTGCGGGTGAGATGCAGCATTATTCATGAAAAGAATAATTTTTCTGTTTTGACGAATCATGTTTTGGTTAAAGTGACGTATCCATTTGCTCATGATATCTTGTTGTCATCCACACTTTCAAAAGATTCAACTTTATTAGAAATTTTTCCGCTCTGGCACTTTTTGTTTTTTTAGACTCATTGTTTTTTCAGGAAGAGCTTTAAAAAACAACCCTGTTTCGTCACAGTTGTAAATATCCTTAGCTTCAAAATCACGACATAAATCTTCCAATTTGACGGTCCACTCTGTTACAACCCCAGTATCAACAGATCCACCTTCACCACTTACGGTTTTCCAAGAAATTTTATGCCGAGTTTTGAACTTGTCTAGCCATCCCACAGAAGCTTTGAACTCATTTACTCCCATAGATTTCGCAACCTCCAAAGCCTTTTCCCTAATAATAGGCCCATTAATGGGAATTTTTTTAGCACGTTCACGACAAAACCACTCATACATAACATTGTAAATTTGAAGTCCAACAGTTTTCGGGAATGATTTTTGAACCTGATCATTTACGTGTTGCCAAAATTGTTTGAGCAGTTCATTTTTTTCCTTTAGGATGTCGCTTACCTGCGTCTTCCCGATTTTGAATTTTGCAGCAAGATTGCGAACACTATTTGTTTGCCAATCATACACATTAATGAGTTCGACTTTATCTTTTAAAGTTAAATGTTTACGAGAAGACATTGTGCACTTCACACGACACTGAACAAAACTGAAAACTGAATTAACTAAATTAAATTAACCACAACTCTTACTCCATTCCTCCTATTATCCATGCCATAGTATATCAGTTTGTAGCCCTCAGCTATTTCTTTACTCCTCATCCCCTTCCATTTGGTTTCCTGGACACACATGTTGATTTTACTTTTCTTCATAACTTCCACAAGTTCTATTCCTTTCCCGGTCAATGTTCCTACATTAATCGATCCCACTCTGACCTCTTATATTTGGTCCTTCTTTTATCCTTGCGTTTTTCCCTTGATTGTTTTGCACTACAGCCGGGGCCAGCTGCAGCGTGTAGATTCCGGGGTACACCCTAGCATTGCGTTTTTGCCCTTGATTATTTACCACTACAGCTGGAGTCTGCTGCAGCATGCACCTATGGGGTCTGCTCTGGCCCTAATACTATGCCTTTGTTGTCATTCCTCCATGTTGAATATGTCTGTTATGATGTCTATCTGAATTTACAATTTACAAGCCGGCTGGCCAGGCCTGACACTCTAGGTTATATTTTGGTGTTTCTTTCATCTAGTGGACTGACCTCCTGGGCTAGTGAACTCCACTGTTCAGATGATACACTTATTTGAGGTAGTGTATACTCACCATGTCACAGGGACATCACAGGCCATTGTGGCTTTTCATGACGCTATCAGCCCATCACAACTTGCTATCCCTGCCTCTGTTTGTCCACGACTGCTTATTCAACAGGGTATCCCCTGCTTATTTCGCAGCAGACCACCATATCTGGTGGCCGACCCACTATCTGCAGCCTGTGGATGTGTCCGGTTGAGCTTTGCTCCTGTAGGAGCAAAGCTCAAACGGACACATCCAAAGTTATAGTATTCTCATTTGTGATCAGAACTGGCCAAAAGAACAGCATTTCCCAGACTGTGTTTTGTGGAACACTGGTGTTGTAATTAATAAAAATCTTTTTTTTTTTTTTTCCCTTTAAATTTTGCATGTCAAGCATACAACACTTTTTGTGTGAGTATAATTTAACATTATTTTTTTCCATTTATTGACAGATCACGTACTGGATATGACATTCACTCAACACATTCAAATTCACATATCTTAATTCTTCAGCCTTCTGCTGCCAAGTTCATGCAAGTTTACATATTTTTGATAAATATCAGTATTCCAAATATTGCTATTAAAATAAAGGACTAAGGACTATGTGGCTGAACTTTACAATAAAAAGCAAGTTCTTCTAGTAGTGCAAGTGTGGCCAATATAAATGAGCACAATATTGTAGTAGTAGTGGCATGTGATGCAAGAAAGCAAGTGTATGAGCTTATGCAGCATCAGCCAAAAAAAAAAAAAAAAAATCACACCATTCCCTCCAAACGCATGTCCAGTTCCTCCTTAAATTTATTTACCCTATCAACTTCCACAACAACAGATGGAAGTTTGTTCTAGCAGTTAACCACCCGCTGGCTAAAGGCAAATTTCCGCACATCTGTCTTTTCTTAATTTGAATTTATGCCCCCTTAAGTTCGTAATCTGAGCAAGTGAAAGGATCCCATCAGAATTCAGCGTGCTCAACCCATTCAAGGCCTTATACACCTCAATCAGATTGCCACGCAGGTGCCTAGTCTCCAGCCACTGCAGTTTGCAGAACTTAAAGCCGCTCTTGGTAAGACACCTCAAAGTGAGAATGAATTGTAGCCTTTTGCTCCCCAAAAATCTGTTAGTACTATTGAGCTGTCCAAAATGATAGCTCAATAGTACTAATGCACTTCAACAATTTGTGTTGAAGTGCATAAAAAACAAGAAAAGTTAATCAAAGACCAAAACAAAAGTATGATGGAAATTATTTGTATTTTGGTTTTACATATGTTGGAAATAGAGATGCTCCTGATGCATAGTGCTAAAAATACTACAAACAGTTCTTTGATTCGTGCTAAACTTCGTAGGCATTTGGACACCAAACATGCTAAAGACAAAGCTGTAAGTTTTTTAAGAGGCAGCATGTCTCACTCAAAAATTGTAAGCTTTTAATGATTATAATTACTAAAACAGACAAGGAAAGCAGAAGCATCTTATCGAGTAAGTTACTGCATAGTGCTTACTGGAGAAGTGTACACTATTAGAGAAATGCTCCTCGAGCCTTGCGTGAAAGATATTGTAACACGTATGTTGAACCAACTGTCTACTAAAAAATTGATGCAGTACAATTATTAGGTTACATTTCGTATTAAAGATCTTTCTGATAACATAGAAAAGATCTAGTTTGCTGACTGAAACTTTACAGTAAGTATTAATTTCAGATAGATGAGTCTACTGACACATCAGGATTTGCTGTGCTACTAGTATTTGTCCGATATAGATTTAATAATACTATTGATGAGGAGCTGCTCTTATGTGAATCTCTGCTAAGCTACACGACTAGGGAAAAAATATTCAACTGCATCAACAATTTTATCAGAAAGCATGAAATTAGTTGTGAAAATGTATTAATACAGGCAAGGTTCTTTATAGCGACTCTTTAATGTCCCAAAACATTATAACGTCCTATGTGGTTGGTCCCGCTCAATTTCTCATTAACCTAATGCTATTTTGCATTCAGTATAATGACATTGAAATAAAAGGATTTCTCTATAGCAACCATAAATTTCTACCTTTTAATCTTAATTTTTACTTTTTTATTACATTATTTTCATTTAAAAATTACAGAATTGATGAATCTAACTATGAGAGATCATTGTTAAGATTTCTCTTGCTCTTCTTGCAGCACAATAATGAAATGAACATCGGCTATAAGTTAATTTCATTAGTTAAGAGTGTATGTTTATTAGTATGCCTCCAAGAAAGTTGATAACTTTGCCAATCACAAATAAAATTAGGATTTTGCAAGTTGTAGATAATGGTGTGCAGACTGACATTGCCAAACAGTCCAGCATTCCTAAGAGTACTCTGTTCACTATTCTGAAAGATCAGAAAAAAGATTGAAAGTTTAGAGAAATCTGCTTCACCAAGTAGGATTCAAGCATGAAAGGCAAAGTATCTGGATCTTGAAAAGGTACCTTTGGAATGGCTAATGATGATGAGTGCAAAAAACATTCCCGTAGATCAGTGGTTCCCATCTGGTGGTTTGCGAACCCCTGGGGGTTCGCGAAAGTGTTCCAGGGTGTTCATACTAAAAATTCTGTAATGGCGTCTGCTTAGATTTACAACCCACCAGTATTGCACCATCTCCTGTGGGTGCAGGATTTACGCACAAGGCACTAAAGGTGATAGTAGACCCAGGCTTGACTCCTTGTGCCTGGGGACAGGCAGCGGCTACCTAGGTGTTGGCTGCTCCCTGGTGGCGAGGTGGACTGACACAAGCAACACACCATACACTAATACATAAAGCTTTGCAGGGTTTCTGCATCAACACACACACACAGACGTGCAAGGTGGAGATGGGCTTAGGCCTAGGAGCCACCCTTGATACAGGTAAAACACACACACACACACACACACACAGACGTGCAAGGTGGAGATGGGCTTAGGCCTAGGAGCCACCCTTGATACAGGTAAAACACACACACACACACGTTAATATATAATATAGTATCTTATATATGTATAATGAGTATACAATATAGTATCTTATATATGTATAATGAGTATATAATATAGTATCTTATATATGTATAATGAGAATGCTAATGTATATTAGCATTCTCATTTTACTTAATTTTAATTTTATATACAAATTATGAATTGTTTCAAATTAATTTTGTTTACAAATTATACCTAAGGGGGCATAAATTCAAATTAGGAAAAGACAGATGTAGAATAGATGTGCAGAAATTTGCCTTTAGCCAGCAGGTGGTTAATTGCTGGAACAAACTTCCATCTGTCGTTGTGGAAGTTAATAGGTTAAATAAATTTAAGCAGGAACTGGACAGGCATTTGGAGGGAATGGTGCTCATACACTTGCTTTCTTGCATCACATGCCACTACTACTACTATATAAAATTGTATATATATATATCTTTGTTGTAAGATTTGTAAATAATTGTGTGTACAAATAAATTGAAAAAAAAATGGAATGCTTAGATTAATTAATAAGTTAATAGGTATATTATTATACCTATTAATTACATAGGTAAACTATAAAATATAACTAATAATAAACAATAAAGTAAGATAAAATTAAATAAAAAGTAAAAATTACCAAAGAAAGAAACCACATCTCCAACAATTCCTTATAATTAGTTTACTATCTTACAGCATATCATGTTAAATAAATATGTTTTCCACACTAATTTTTTTTTTAGACTTTTTTTTTTTTTTTTAGACTTTTTTTTTTTTTTTAGACTTTTTTTTTTTTTTTTTAATTGTTGGTGCATCGGCTTCTATGGCCATAATGCACCTCCCAAGATTTTTGCAGTACTCTGATCCAAGCCTGAAGCGGGATTCAAACCCGCGATCTTTGGGTTGCCAGGCAGGCACTTTACTTACCCGGTCGGCACATTAGACTTGAGCTTCTGTAATTTTCAGGAAATGCATATGAAGGAAGGTTATTCCAGAAAACGGCAGTTGAATGAATAAACGAGGAAGATGAAAAGTTGGTTCTGTGAGTTTGAAGTTGGACAGTAAAAGGATGTTGACTGTTTGTGGCACATGTTCAGATTGCTTTGAAAGAGAGAGAGCAAGAATTTTAGAAGGCATTTTAAAAGAACACTGCTCATGGAAGTCTCCAAACAGTCTATGAGAGATTGAGAGAGAGAGAGAGAGAGAGAGAGAGAGAGAGAGAGTGTGTGGAGAGATTCTGTTAGAGATGAGACTGTTGTGTGGTAGCACAGTGGTATCGTCACAATCCTCCCCACAGTGGGTGGAAAAGGCCCGGGTTCGAATCCCGTCGATAACGCGAGGTATTTTAATGGACTTTTTTCACTCCATGGCTGAGTTAGTCGGTTTCAGACACAATAAAATATATGGGTAGATGTAATCATTTACGAGCGACCCTAATATCATAATTTCGTTTTTTTTTTTTTTTTTTTTTTAATTAGAGATGAGACAATAATTAACCTAACTGTCCTCTTTTGAATGGAATCTAGAAGCCTGACAGAGGTTTTGGGGGCACTGCCCAAGATGTGTGAACAGTATTCCGTGGTAGGGTGGATTTGTGATTTGTACAGAGTGAAGAGCTGTTTGGAAGAAAAGTAATGCTGAGAGGGAAAGAGAAAACCAAGTTTTTTTAGATGCAGAGGAAGCAATATTTGCAATGTGTTTGTGCCAAGATAGAGAGATTAGAAGTCAGGGTAGTCCCCAAGATCTTGCCTAGAAATTGGAGCGTCATCGAAGATAAACATAGGAGCAGAAGAATCCTTTGTGCAAGATATAAGACAGGACTGAGTTTTAGAAGGTTTGAAATTAAGTTACCTTTGCCCCACAAGAGAATTACCTGGAGATTAGCATTTAAGAATTTGGCAGTGGATACTTGAGAAGTTGAAGCTGATTGAGCAGGTTGAAGCTGATTCTCAAACTGGCAGGTGGAATATAATGTGCTATCATCAGCAAAACTATGGACAGGATTTCTGGTCAATGGAAGAAGGTCATTAATATACAAGAGGAAAAGAGTGGGGGAAAGATACTTGGGGGACACCAGCATTAGTGGAGAAGTTAGAAAACAGAGAGCCGTCTACCATTGACCAGTGAGAGGTCAGAGAAAAAACTGGATACCCAATTACAAAAAACAGCTGGCAAACCATGGGATGGAATCTTATTTAGAAGACCTGTATGCCAAACACGAATGAAAGCCTTGGAGATGTCAAGTGCAACTGCTTGGGTTTCGCCGAACTTTTCCATTGAATTTGTCCATAAATGGGTAACATAAACCAGAATATCACCAATGGATCGACGCTGTGGAATCCATACTGGCGATCGTGGATCAAATGGAAGTTTCTAGTTAGTTTAAGAGTTGGTGGTTAATTGATTTCTCCATTACTTTAGAAAGAGTAGAAGCAATTGCAATGGGACAATAATTGGATGGGAGAGATTTGTCACCCTTTTTAGGAACTGGCTGGATATGAGCAAATTTCCAAGCAGAAGGAAAAACACCTTTGGAATAAGGAAATGAAAAAAGCAGAAAAGAACAGAAGTTCAGAAGCTCAGGTTTTGAGAGCAATTTGAGAAATACCATCAGGACCTGGAGCTTTTTTAGCATCAGATTCATCAAAATTCTTCTGACATTCTTTTAACGGATGACTACAGCAGGCATTGAATGGAACTTGTTGGGAATGGTGTGAGGTATTTTACCAAGATCATTAATACATGAGTTGGAAGAAAAATAGGATGCTAGCAGATCAGCTTTATCTTTGGCTAAAATGACAATAGATCCATCTGATTTTGACAGAAGTGGGAACAGAGATGGGCAAAAATTTCAGCCAATAGTTTTGGCAAGAGATCAGAATGGTCGGCTACCATTAGAGCAAGAAGCAAGTTTTCTACTCTTAGCCTGTTTGAAATCTAGTTTGGACTGATTAATAACTGCTTTACAAAGTATAAATGATACTTAATAATAAAAATTATTATTATGCTGTGTCACTTATAAAAATGTAGTACTGGAAATATTCTGTAATAAACATTCAGAAATATTATACGATTTCAGAGAATATATGCATAGTAGTTCGCTTTAAAAATATTATGTTGAAAGGGATTCGCTAAAAAAAAAATTTACGTTGAAAATGAGGTTTGCGATAAAAAATATTATGTTGAAAGGGGTTCGCGAGTCAGAAAAGGTTGGGAACCGCTGCCGTAGGTGGTATAATCTTTTAAATGCTAAGGCTGAATCATTTACTTATCAAATGGATACAGAAGGATTTAAAAGTTCAGATGGATGTTTCCAGAAATTTAAGATTCGTCGTGGCCTGTCTTTCAAAACAGTGTGTGGCGAAAGTGCAGCCATGGACATTGACACTACAAAGGATTGGAAGGAAAATCATTTAAAAAAATGTTTTGCTGACATATTCAGTGCTGATGAAACTGGGCTCCCCCTTTTTTTTTTTAATTGCTACCGGATAAAACACTTAAATCTCGCCTTTAAAAGGCGAGATGTAGTAGAAAAAATGCCAAACAATGGATTACCATTCTCCTAGCAGCAAACATGTCTGGCACAGAGAAGCTTCCTCTTCTAATCATTGGGAAAGCCCAGAAGCCTCGATGCTTTAAAGGTTTGAAGACATTACAACGGGCCCCCATTATAACACGGTTCGGTTTATGCTGATTCGCTATAAAGCTGTTCTTATATTATAACCAGTATCTGACTATAATGCTGTCACAGATTACTAAAACACTCTTTTACAGACTGAATTTTTGGCATATTTAACGAAATCGTTTCAGTTGATGGAGTTTGATAACTTGAAAATGAATAGCAAAACAGCATTAAAACGTTTCCCACGCTCAGTGAAATTTTTTTCGCACGCTAATTTAATTGCGGTACAGTGACTTGTTACCTAGTTCAGAGATCAGCATTTTAAAAAATGATCAAATATATTGCTTGTAATATTTGCGTTATATGCATTTATTCGAAGTCTAGTCATCACTCGGTACAGTATTAGACATCGCAGGCAGTTTACTTGAACATTGTATTGTAATTAATGCAACCAACGCAGTTACATTTTCGAAGAATGAAAAAGCAACAACATCTGGGCGCAGTACGAAGACTATAAATGTAAGAAAATACTACTGAATTTGAAAATTAAATTAGACATTTTGAAGCAAATCGATTCCGGTCAACGACAAGCAGATGTGTGCCATAATTTAGGACTTGCAACTTTAACTGTAAGAACAATTATAAAAAAAATAAAGAATTAATTTTAGCAGCGGGAAAGATAGCTGTTCCACTGCAAGCAACTAGGGCTAGGCCAGCTATTTTTCCATTTCAATCCATTATCCTAATGGATTGAAATGGAAAAACTTTAACTAATTTTATTGAAGATAATATCCAATGCAGAATTTAGTTAAGTTAAATATAAAAAAAAAAAAAAACAAGAGAGAGAGAGAGAGAGATTGATTAGCCAATATGATTATCTGAAGAAAACTCACCTAAAAAAAAATGTGGAACCATTTAAAACTGGTAAGGGCTGGTTGAATAGATTTAAAATCCAGGGAGAAGCCGCAAGTGCAGATCATGGAGCCAAAACTTTCACAAAAGAACTTGTTAAAATTATTGAAGAGGGATATTATGTGTTATACTTCTCAACAAGTTTTTAACATAGACGAAGCAGGACTTCTCTGGAAACGAATGCCTAAAAGAAGTTTCATATTTAAAGAAGAAAAAAACATGCTAGTTTTCAAAGCGGCAAAAGATCGGTTGACTTTATTGTTGGGTGATAACGCTGCGGGGGATTTAAAATTAATACCCCTTTTAGTTTATTTGGAAGAGGGCCAAAGTTCAACCCAAAATCAACACATTTTTCATGATTAAATTCATCAATTAAATTAAATCAATTAAAATCAGTTTAGATCAATTAAATTCATGGTTTTAATTGGAACTTTGTTTAATTTTGATACGTGAGTAGTTACCACATAATTATATACGTATGTAATGCAGAATATTTTATATGTGCAAATATTTGTATATTACATATTTTGACCGACATTTGTACATATTTTCACTAATGTTTATTATTGATTAGGAAATATCCTATGGCACCAACAGCAACTCACAAATACATATGTTACCTTATGGGAATGCGGCGCTTACTTAGCATGGATTCACTTAGCGCTCTGTTTTTCCGGAACGAATTATCAGCATTAAGCGGGGGTCAACTGTACTGAATATGGTAATGTCTTCAAACCAATGGCTCTTTACCTTGCCAGCCTAGAAGTAGCCGTAAGGTAACTGAAGATGGACTAAAAAGGTTTTAGGTCTGAAAGCCTTGCTCAATAACTGAAGTTGGATTAAGACTTATGACAAGATTAAAATGAATATTTGAATAAGTTCATATTGTGAATGGTTTTGTCAGTGACATACAAGTTTGCCGGAATGTAATTATCCCATTGTGCAAGTAATGGGTAGGCTGCATCTGGAGTACTATATACAGGTCTAGAGGCCTCATTTTAGGAAGAATGTAGATCTGTTGGAACAGGTGCAGAGAAGGGCAGCGAGATTGGTGTAGGGAACAAAATGACGGTCTTACTCAAGAAAGGCTTCAGTTCTGCAGATTGCAGCGTCTGGAGACCAGGATTCTGCGAGGTCATCTGATTGAGTTTTTATTTTTACTTTGAATGGATTGAACAAGCTCAATGCCGATGGAATTATTCCTCTTGTTCTGACTACACATTCATGAGTGGATATAAATTCAAATTGAGGGAGGATGGTTGTAAAATAAGTGTTTGGAAGCTTTGCCTACACCAGAGCTTGCAACAATTGTAATGCAGTCATTAATCAGCCCAAACTAGATTTTGAATAGGCTAACAGAAGAACACTTACTTCTTATCCAAATGGTAGTTGAGCATTTCTCTGTACTCGCACCTCTGTCTGATGGTTCTATTGCCACCTCATCTAAAGATAAAGCTGACTTACTAGCATTCTTCTAACCCTTGTATTCGTGATCTTGATAAACCATATTTTCCTTCCATTCCCAGTACATTTCACTCAATGCCTCCTCTGGTCTTCTGTCAAAAGGATGCCAGAAGAATTTTGAACAATCTTGAAGCCATATAAGTTCCAAATCCCGATAATATTTCACCACTTGTTCTCAAAACCTGTGTTCCTTAGTTTACTCCTGTTCTGTATCATCTTTTTATACTTTCATATTCCACTGGTGTTTTTTTCCTTCTGCCTGGAAGTTGGCTCATATCCAGCCAGTTCCCATCTCTCCTATCCAGTTACTGTTTCATTGCACGTACTTCTAAAGTAATGGAGAAATCGATTAACCTCCAACCCTTCCATCTGATGAATGAGCACCAGTTGTATTTTGCCTGTTTTTTTTGTTCCATTTGCAATATATTTGCTTATGTTATCCATCTAATGGACAAATTCAATGCTTTGAGTTTGTCCATTAGATGGCTATCCATAATTTTGCTATCAGCAAAATTACAGATAGGGCTTCCAAGAAATGGAAGGTCATTAACATATGTGAGGGGAAAAAAGTGGCAGAAAGATGTGAGGGAAAAAAGTGGTAGAAAGAACTGAACATTGGGGAACTGCAGCATTAGTGGAGAAGTTAGAAGACAACCAACTGCTACCCACAGTGAGTTGGTCAGAGAGCAAACTGAATACTCAAATACAAAAACAGTCTGTATCTATGATCAAGAGCCTTAGAAATGTCAAGAGCAACTGCTTGAGTTTTCTAAAGCTTTTGATCATGTTTGCCCTAAAATTCTTCTATATAAACTTCCTTATGAATAGCTGACTGTCTTTTGTAATTGAGTATTCAGTTTCTCTCTGACCACTCACTGTGGCTGATGTTAAATGCCTATGTGTCTTCTAACTTCTCCACTAATCCTGCTGTTCCCCAATGTTCATTTCTTTCTACCACTTTTTCCCTCTTGTATATTAATGACCTTTCATTGAAATGGAAATCTTATCTGTATTTTTGATGATGTTAGCACATTGTGTTCATCTTCCAGTTTGAGAAACCATCCCTGCACAAATGGGCTTAAACTTCTCGAATATTCACTACCAATTTCCTAAATGCTGATCTGCAGTAGTTCTTATATTATCTTTGTCCCACTAGGGACAAAGATAATACAGTTAATTTCAATCTTTCTAAAAATTAATCATGTCTTATATCTTGCAAAAAAGGATTCTTCTGCTTCTTTGCTCTTCATGGACACTCAGATTTATAGACAAGATCACATATCTCTGTTAGAGATTATCCTGACTCCATAATTAAGCAATGCAGCATTTTCAAATTTGAAATTTTTTGTGGAGAAGTTTCCATTACTTCTTGGCATTGTTAAAGATAAAGCAATAGATGTTTTGTACTGGTATACAGTGGCCTTTGGTTGCAGAAGTGACAAGTGCACGTGGAAGCGTGAAATATGAAAGATTATCCTAATTCATTCTTGGGATTTTAATAGTTCATAGCAGTGCTGAGTTTGAGAGAATATTTAGCCGGTTAGAAATACAAAACTGAGTTCAGATCCTTTCTTTCTGGTGAAGCTTTGGATAATAGTTTGACAGTAATACTCTTGATAATACTTTGGATAATACTCTTGACAGTAAATTCTAGACAGCAATGCTGTTAGTATAAACAAAACTTTGCCTCACCATTTTTGAAGATGACATGGTCTACAACAGTATCTTTCTCTTAGAGCCATCAAAAATCAGTTGATGTGTAATAAAAAAAATTCCAAACAGAAGTCCACAAACAAGAAAATCCTAGGTAATCAGATGTTTGAAAGCATACTGTAAACAATGATACGAAAATCAGAAATATTAATATAATGTGTAAATTTTCAGTGAAATTTAATTTCTTGTGTAGATGCAGAGTTCACAAAACCCTCCTGCTTTTTTCCAAAAAATCTGTTTTTCTCCTGCTTTGCAATTGCTTGATCTCGACCTTTTTGGAAATCAGAGGTTGGCAGGTATGCAGCCAGTGCATCCTGTAGTATTAATCGTCATGTCAGGTTCATTTTCGTAATGTAAAATTCTTTCTGTAATGAATACTTACCAGAATTATCACTGCATTAAAGAATATGGGCAGTGCAGTGCTTATGAATCTCATTCCTGAATGTTAGGTAAACTTGAGGTGGAAGACCATAAATATTGGAGAGGAGAAAATTCTTATCCTTAGTTTGCACTGTTCTTAACTTAGAGAACAATGGGCTTGTTAATTTTTCTGACAGTTATTGTAGATTTATTTTGCAATACCCTTTGTACAAGTTATTTACTATGATAGGTCAAGAGACTTTAAATCCAGAATGATTTTGGAGGATTTAGGTACAGTGGTACTAGGGCTTGCAAACCGGTTTTATAAACCGGTTAAATCCGGTTTTCATATTGAGTTGTTAAAACCGAAACCGAGCTTCAAAAACCGGATTCGAATATTTTTTTAATTAGCCCTCGAATATAGTTTTTTGTTACGCACATTTTCTTTTGCTTGTTCGTTTGTCTGGATCGTTCAACTGCTTTATGTTTTAAACATGTTTTTTATTTTATTTTATTTTATGTTTAGGTACGAATCTCATGGGCATGTGGCCCAAATCTAGGAGGGGTACCTTTTTATCTTCCCACCTGTATCTTTTGAAACTTGCCTCGTTTACTCGTCATTCAGTGCTTGCGGGAGTGACGCATAGTATTGTGCCTTTGTTATCTTCAATATTTTTATTTAAAATTGTCGGTGATATAAATTCCTACTAATTAATATTTATTACTCTTAATATGTCTAAGATGAAATCAAATGTATGGAATTATTTTGCTCGAAAAAGCAAAGATGAAGCACAATGTTCGAAATGTCAGAAGATAATGAAGTCGTCTGAAGGATCTACATCATCTTTGATGTTGCATTTAAAGAAAATGCATCAGATTGACATTAAACAAGATAACAGTGAACCTCCCGTAAAAATGGTAAGAACATTAGAAAACTTTATCGTTAAAAAGTCTATGGAAGAAGAGATTTCAAAATTAGCTGCTTTAGATGGATTTTCTTTTAATTCAATTGCCAAGAGTGAGTTTATACAATCAAGCCTTCACCTTCAGAGAAATAAATACGATAAATTACCACCAGCCTCAGTGAATGGAATTAAAAATATGGTTCTGAATTATTATAAAACTAAGAAAGAAGAACTCATTCAGCATTTCAAAAATTCATTGGTTTTGGGTTCACGGTGTTCATTGACTCTAGACGAATATACGTCTATACAAAATAAAATGTATATGAATATAAATGTGCATTCAAAAGACAATCATTGGTCATTAGGTCTTATTGAGATTAATGGTTCACTTGATAGCAGAAGAACTGAGCAAACTGTGAATGGACACTTGAAGGAATTTGGTTTGAACTTGGATGAGGATATTGTTGCCTGCACCACCAGTGGAGCAGCAATGATGATTAAGTTTGGCAAGCAAATTACGCTTAATCATCGACAATGTATAGCCCATTGTATTCATCTGTCAGTTATAGAGTACTTTATGAAAAAGCAATCAATTATGGTGCCACAGTCTCTCAGTCTCCCAAAGACAATGAAGAAAATGAAAATAACGAAGAAAGTAGTGATGATGAAGAAGTTGAAGAAAGACAGCAAGGCATGCTTTATCAAACCAACTTTACCGATGAGCTCATTTATTTATTCAATCCAATGGCCAATATTGCACAAACTATTAACAAAGTCAGAAAAATTTGCAAGCTTTTTCGAAAATCGCCTACTAAAAACGACATATTACAAAATTTTGTTAAAGCAAAATTTAATGGGAAAGAATATAAACTTATATTGGATTGCAAGACTAGATGGGATAGCACATTCTATATGATTGAGAGATTTTTGAAATTGAAAAATTGCATTCCAAATGTTCTATGGGCAGTACTGTCAACTGAAGCCGTGTCTGACGATGACTGGAAAACATTTGAATTGCTACATGAAACTTTGCGACCAGTTGAAATGATTCTGAAGGCTATAACCTCAGAAGATACAGACTTACTTAAAGCAGAGTCTTCAACAGAATTTCTGCTTGCCAAGCTTGATACAGCAGAAAACCCATTTGCTTTAAAGTTTCACCAAAGCCCTTTGCAGCGTTACAGTGCAAGACGAAATTGCCAAACTGTGGCTTTGCTGAACTTTCTACACAACTCCAAAAAGTTTAGGAAAGAAGATTCAGGTTCAAGAACTTTTGATTTTCCAAGTAAGCAAGTTTTGAAAAAGCATGCTGAAGAGATTTATCAGAGATTATTTGCAAAACATTCCAAAGGAGTCTTAGCGCTGAATGAAGAAACTGAAAATAAACGAACTGTTCTTTTAGAAGAAAACAAAGACTCGTCTAGTTCCGATGTCGGAGATGCACTCATGTGAGAGTATGATAGTGTAATAAAGAGATTAACTGAAGAGCCTTCAAAATATCCGAGTGAATTGGAAATCAGCAAAGAATTTAAAATTTTGGAGGCAACTAGCAGTAGAAGTGAAAAGCTGGAGAGAGTTTATAGAACACTGCTGACCATTAAACCAACAAGTGTCCAATCTGAGAGAGTGTTTTCGATCACTGGTCTCTTTAACACAAAAATAAGGTCAAGTCTATCAGTAAAAATGCTTAATATACTGTGTTTTTTAAAGGATCATTTTCAGAAAAAAGCGGAGCAATAAATAGTAAAGTAATTTCCCCAAGCTGTTTTTTTTCACATTATTTTTATTATAGGGCTTATTATTTTTTTGTTTACTATACAAGAAGATAGTTTTTATTCAAAGGATTTGAATACAATTTGTAATTTTTTTATAATCTCAAGCTGGTTACCTTTTTGGAGCATTTTAATTTTTTTTATTTTTTTTTACTATAAGAGGTGATAGATTTTGTTTAAAAGATTTGATTACGATTTGTACAATCTACCCAAGATAAAATAAATACCTGTGTTATAAGCTTTTAATTATTTTCCCTAAGTCTGAGAAAATCGGTTTTAAAACCGGTTTTAAGAGTAAACTTCGGTTAAACTCGGTTTTGAAATTTCTCGGTTTTATGCAAGCCCTAAGTGGTACCTTGGATTGCGAGTAACTTGGTCTACGAGTGTTTTGCAAGACGAGCAAAAATTTTTAATAAATTTTAACTTGATAAACAAGAGAGGTCTTGCAATATGAGTACAGTCAGTCCTCGTATAACACGTGTTTACACCACACGAATTTGATCATACATGATTTATAAATACGCGAACGATAGCTTATATAACACAAACCGAATTTGCTTATGCACGATTCGCCTTTGTGTTTATAAGAAATGGCAGTCGAATACAGAATCACCCAAACCGAACGCAACACGATAGGAATGAAGAGAAGATTCTGGAAATGTATTTTTTTTTTTTTTTTTTTTTTTTATATCAGTGAAGAGGAAACACATTTCACCATAATAACGTAAAAACCAACACAATTTCAGCTATCAGTATAATCGCAAATGCAATTAGATCGAGTTTACTACCAGTTTATAACAGATTCCACTAGCAGGAACGTAACTGGAAATTGTTTTTATTGTTTTATGGTAGTAACCCCTAGAAATGTGCTTTAGTAAAATGTGAGGTGTGAATAGTGTATCTCTGCCTTTACGCTGTTGTTTATTTAATTGCTACACACGTGCAGCTTTGTTTATGTGTATCAAGCGTGCCTCCTCATTTTGTAATAGTGCGAGTGATGAATCTGTTTAATGACAATGCAATTGTCATATTTCCGTGAAATCCTCAAGAGGAGGCAAGTGTCATTGGAGAGGTTCCTTGTTAAAGTCACCCAAAAAGAGAGTCAACAGATAGCAGTGATTCCGTTAGTGACAGTGAAAGTCGTCCTACCACAAATCCGATTGCTTTATGTATATTAAATTTAAATATTAAAAATATGAAAAGGTATCTATGTATTTTGTATTAATAATTTTTACAGTATATGAATATTTTTGAGTTTTGGAACAAATCATCTGGGTTTCCATGATTTCTTATGGGAAAATTCACTGTGATATATGAGTGCTTTGGATTATGAGCACGTTTCCGGAACGAATTATGCTCGCAAACCAAGGTACCACTGTATTTGGGAAATTTGTCATACCAGAAAGAGCTGGAGAGGTAGGTCAAGAATTCTGTGTGTAAGTCTGAAACGTAACATTGATAAATGGTTTGTTAATAAAATTAGGTTGTAATCTGTAATTTTTTTTCTTTTCTTTTTTTTAATTGTGAGTGGAAGTCGGTGAATTGGAAGTTGGTTGTTTTCAATAGGTTAAACATTTGAAAATGTTCTATAGTGTAAGTTTGCAACTTATGTAAATGTTTGATTACCCAATTCTTTTCATAAGTGAGAATTTTCCCAAGTTGGGGATCACATAAAAATCATGTAAGTTGATTATGTCATGGTGTTAATGTGATGGCTGGTTAGGTGTATTTTTTCCATAAATCATAAATATAAAATACAGTTGTGCTCCGTATCCGCTCATTCAGTTAACCACAGAAAAAAAGCGAAAAACTTGACACTTACTAGTCGCTTGTCCAATATGATGCTTTCCTTTATTTTTTACAACGTTGCGTATGGTTTGGTCGCCAACGTTATAAGGGTTCTTTAAAGATTTAAGGGATGCACTGTTGTCAGACATTTGAATAATTTCAAGTTTTTGTTTAATTGAAAGCACAATTCTTGCGTTTGCCCATAATTTCTAAACAAAAAAAAAAAAATAAAAAAATAGTTACTATAAAAAGAAAAAAAATTCTGGCATCCCTGGCATAAATAACAAAACAAAATTTGTCCTTTTGCAGTGCAGTGGAACACAACAATTGACACGATGCACTAAATCAAACTAAACACTTTGGTCTTTTTTTTTTTATTTTGAGCAGTAGGCGTGAAGTCACTGGGGCTTGCAAGATAATAGATACACTAATCTCCCGTGATGACTTATAATGCTGGTTCTTGTTGCTTATTTACGACTTGCAAAATATCTGTTTATACCTCTTCTAGTTATTACTTGAATTATGATTTCTGTTTTTTTTTTTTAATTTGGAGTCTTGAAGTGGCCCAGTTAATACAATTCTGGTAAATCAAGAGTCTGCTGTACTTTATTATTACCATATTTAATGTTGATAATGTCTTACTGTGTGTTTAATTTATCAATTAAACTTTATTATATGTATATATGTACAAGAAAATCATGTTATATATGGGGTCAGCAGATGTTCGCTTATATCCGTGGTTTCAGCCATCCACAGTAGGTCTTGAAACGTATCCCCCAAGGATACGGGGGGTCTTACTGTACATAGAATACCAGTATAAGTCATAAAATATACTTTTACAAAGCACACCATATACCTTCATTCTTAGTGCTCGACTTGATGGAACGAGTGTTTAATATTGACAAAAGTGGCTTGTTTTGGAAATGAACCATGTGCACACTGCTAAAGAAGTAAAAATGCCAAGTTATAAGGCTGTTAACAATCATCTAATTGTCCGTCTTAGTAGTAGTGTGGCAATAGATGAAACCTCTATATTAAACACTTTGAAACCTGTCGAGTTGAAACCTCTATATTAAACACTTGTTCCATCAAATAACTATTTTCCCTAAAAGCCCAATGAATTTAGAGCAAACACCTCTTGCTGGCAAGTGTTGTCTATATGAAACATTGAGTAAACTAAGTTTGTTATTAAGTTCATTGATCTCTTATTCTGGAGGCTCTTCAGCACAATTTGCTTCAATATTGCACCACAATTTAAATAAATTGCACTACTTGGACAATGTTTCATAGCTCTCAAATAATATAAGGCTGTTCCTTTAAATTCAGTGAATTTTTTTTTTTTTTTTTTCCCTCTGATGAATTTTTGACCTTAGTCAGGATCTGTCTGGATAAAAAGGGCTTTTATTTCAAAAACCTAATATGTATTAGGGCTACCTCTGACTTTTTAACAGCCTCAACCCTCTTGGGCCCATTCTGGTAAATGTCACCTGGAATTTGCCTCCATTCTTCTTGTAAAGTAGCTACCAGAACTGGTTTCGAAAAATACTGTTTTGGTCTTGGTCTTTTCCAGTGCTGCAGTTTGCCCCACAGGTCATTGTGGGGCAAACTGCAGCACTGGAGTCCAGGCTCTGGGCAGGCCAGTCCAACTCTTTTGTCAGTGTCCACATACCAGTCTTCTATACCTTTGCTGTCTGACTTGGATTTGTTGTGCTGATACTGATCTCATTTGCAGTACTGAACAGCATAAGCAATGTGTAATTATCCAGATCATTAAAGCAGATCATCGGCACTTCTACCAGTAGGCCAAGTCCAAGCCAGTTGAATGAATGCCACACCATCAGACTGCCCACCAAATGTCATGTTCATGATATACACTCTGACATGAAGTGCTCTACAATCTCCAGACTCAAACATGTCCACTGGAATGAAACATTGTGTAGCATGACTGCCCCTCCAAAATAGTACTTTGTTATTGTTCCCAAGACCATGAATGCTGGTAAAGACATTCCACATGCCATTTTACATGTGGCCATGATATTGGACTTATTGCCATCCGCTCTACTCTTGAACCCATAGATATGTAGCTCTCTATAGATGGCTTATGTACTGACAGATGTTCATGTGGCCGCTTGCTGAGTGTTTCCTGTCAATTCATTATGTTAATAGGCTAATCTGCATTTTGTTTGGGCTGAAAAATCATGGATAAGGGTCCAATCCCTCTACTTGAGATTGGCTAATTACAGCTCTGTTTGAAGAAGTTAAGAATTCAAGTTTCATGAACCATTAAGTGACACTGTCATTGATCATTGTGCTTCCCCCCCCTTCAAATTCAGATCCCATTTTAACAAAATATTCTTTCTATCTACTACAAGGGTGGGCCATTCCCCCAGGCCTTTAAGAATACCTCAAGTCTGGAGTTAATATGTAAAGTTGCCAGCAGCACATAATCCCTTCCTGTTCTGCATGAGAAAATATATTATGTTTAACTTGTATTTTTTCAGCGTAAGTTTATATACAGTTGACATCATTAGTTCTGATTTTAGTAATAATAATAATAGCAATTTTTTATCCCTCTTTAATTTGTTGGTATTAAAACAATTTCTTTTTTTTTTTAAATAATTAAATGCACATGGCATAATACTTTAAGAGTTTAGTATCTATATAATATCGGTGTTTAGATACACCATAGACACTCTTAAAAAAAACTACAAGGTAGTTGTTGTGGGCATCATTTGCTCTTTCTCATATTGTGCTCTGTCTTCACGACGAGTTGCCATGATACTGCACTACCTCAAATAAGTAACGCTTCACTAATAGAGAAGACTATTGTTACTTATTCTCAGTGAGTACTACCACCCAGACATGTTTCAAGGCTATTGGCCTATCACCCACTGAGAATAAGTAACAATAGTCTTCTCTATTAGTGAAGCGTTACTTATTTGAGGTAGTGCAGTATCATGACAACTCGTCGTGAAGGCAGAGCACAATATGAGAAAGAGCAAATGATGCCCACAACAACTACCTTGTAGTTTTTTTTAAGAGTGCCTATGGTGTATCTAAACACCGATATTATATAAAACAATTTCATACTTTCATAATCAGCAGTCATTTATTAAAAAATAATAATTATGACTCTTAAAAGACATACCTTGGCTATAGTTTAACTCTGTTATTCCCATTTTACTATCTTTATTGCAAAACAAGTTATCTGTTTTGCTATCTTCATTAAAAAAAAAAAAAGCTTAACTGTGTATGTGAAAGAAAATGATAATGATGATACAACCGTTGAAAATGTAAGTTCTGAGCTACAACTTATGCCAGCTTCTGATGAACAGTGACAGAGATCTTCCATGGAGGACTTCCAGTGCAGTTCACTATATTCATGGAATGTTGTCCAAATACCTTTGATATCATATAGAGTATACTGCATATAGCAAACTTATAGTGGAGTTAGTTAAGTAATTGGCACCATACCTGAGCACCTTTATAATTTTGAACTTAGACTGCAAATATAGAGACATCACCTTCCTAATGGTTATAATGGACAAAGGAGGGAATAGTTCAATCAAAACTTGTGTCAGATAGTCTGGTTTTTACGAAAACTATACTCGAAGTATAGGATTAGTATTAAAATAGCAGAAAGATATAAGGAAGCAAAGTTTATGTAGCATATGATACCATAAAAAAATAAAGTAAATAACATAAAATAAAAATTTGATAAAGTTAATGTTTCCCACATTTTATGTTTTGTCTACTTCTTCCAAATGTTTATTTAATATCTCTTTAAATCTAGGTAATAACTTGTTCATAGTTGAGTAATCAACTATGAACAAGGTACCTAAATAAAGGCCAGTTTTCTGATATCCAGTCTATAGTTACCTTCCCTTAATTTGAATCTGTGCCTCTCATTCTAGTCATTTCCATCCATTAAGTTTTCTTAACCATTTTATTGCCTTTGACATCTCAGTCAGATCTTCTACCATGCAGGTTGTGGTTTCCAAACTTTTCAGCTTACAGAACTTGGGTCTTTTCCTGTGTGAATATCTCTTGTATATCTTTTATATTTTTCAGCATCTTCAACTCTTCTTATTGTGCTCTTTGCAATGAAGCATCCAAACTTTTATGCATTGTTCAAGGTGTGGTCTAACCATTGAGATATATTGCAGAATAATTACTCCCCCTCCTCCATCTCTGCTGGTAGAATTGTTGTATATGGTTGATAGTACTCCATGAACTGCCCTTCCAGCCCTTGGGACAACTTCATCATAGAACTACACATAACCTTCCTGTACAGAATTGCAAGTTATGATCTGGTGTCATAATATTTGGTACACGATCAAACTTCTCATGAGGATTTAACCTCCCCCTACCTTTTGTAATGACCTTAGAGGTGGAAATTTTGGGTTGGTAGTATATCAAAATGTAAATGCACCAGAACCTCCAGAGAAAGGAATCTGAACCTGGTATCTAAGCTTATAAAATTGCCTTGATTTAGCTGGTAGTTGGTTTTACATTTGTTGTCATGCTTGTTTAGGTGCTCATAACTGAGCAGAATACAAAAGTTTGAAAAGCTGACATTACATTAACAATTTTAAGTTGATACAGATGATTTTAGCTTAGAATTAGCTTAGGATATCAAGAGGCAACATTTGAACAGCAAAACTGCTGGTACCATTTGAAATAACAAGAAATGCTCTCTTTGCTAATTAAATGAATAGTTGAATTAATTTTATGTACATCATATTGAAACTTGTACATAGTTAAGACAAAATATTTGAGAGAGAGAGAGAGAGAGAGAGAGAGAGAGAGATTTTTAAAAGGCAGCCAGTTATCTTTTACCCTTTAAAAGTTCATTAACTCCAGGATTATTTTTTTGCAGTTACCATTGTAATCATTAAATAATGTTTTATGAGTAGCTGAGACTTTAAAAATGAATGGGCTCTTATTTCTATTAAACTATTGCTGCATTGTGAATTCCATACTCACATGCACATTTTGGTCGAAAGTTCCTTCATTACTATGATTTTACTTCATTAGGCTCCTTGTTGAAAGAATTCTTCATACTTGTTTGGTACCATACCAGAGCTCTTTAGAAGACCGAATGAAAAAACTATATCAGCTTTACTCCACAGTTGATGACCATGCTGTAAAGTAAGTAGAAGTTTAATAAATTGGTAATTAAATCTTGTAAATATAAATTAGATCATTGGGTTTCAAACAGAATGTGATACATCAGGATTTTCCCATTATAGTATTAGTAGTAGCAAATGATGCAAAAAAGCAAGCCTGTACAGCATCAGCAACAAGAAAAAAAAAAAAAAAAAATCCCCTTCCCATATCATCTGTCCATCCCGCTAATAAATAAATTATATACCTCTTCTCTGAATTTATTCAACTACCCACTTCCACAACACCAAATGAAAGTTTGTTCCAACAATCAACTATTTGTTGGCTGAAGGCAAAGTTCTGCATATCCATCCTGCAATCATCCATAATTTAAATTTATGCTCTCCCCCTTCATTGCCTGAGCAAGAACTAGGATCCATCAGCATTTAGCTTGCCTATAAACACATCGGTTAGATCTCCTCAGAGTTGTCTAATCAACAGATGCTGCAATTTTCTGAACTGAAACTTTTCTTAACAAGAGCACCTTGTTGTTCTCCCTCAGTAATCTCATTGCCCTTCTCTGCACTGAGTTCAACAGATCCACTTCCTTCCTAAAATGAGACTTCCAGACCTGTATATACAGCAGTCAAAAATAACTTGACCATTGCTTTTTACAATGGACAGTCTGACATGTCTGACAAAATTCCTGTATATAACTGACTCCCCATGAGCTCTCCTAGCACCTGTCTGCACCAGTGCAGACAGGTGCTAGGAGAGCTCATGGGGAGTCAGTTATATACAGGAATTGAGTGTGGTACTGCATAATTGATATATTATTCTGGGATTATGCAGTATTTTCATTTGTCATTTATCAGTTGCCATTTCTATACTATCTGTCTAATTGTTCTATATCTCATTACAGTTGTATACCCTGATTACTTTTGCAAACTATTCTACCAATATTTTTATTAAGTGCAAAGTTAGACATTGAATGGAAAAACATTGGTAACTCACGCTTTGACTTTGTCCACTCAACCATCTCTTTATCCATAGCAGTGACTTGCTTCTGGTGCCACACTGCTCCAATTTGTATAGCAGTATTTTATGCTTTTCTGAAATCTAAGTATATGATGTCAAAATTATTTTTGTATCCACTTCCTTTGTTACTGCATCATACACTGAAAGGACAGAATTCATGGGTAACCTGGTTCCTGGGCAACACAACGCTGTTACCCATATAAATTATCAGGTGACACAGGAGCCTTTGGCAGATATAAGCTAGTCTGTAATCAAGTCACAAAGGAGGTTAGGCAAGCGAATGCAGATTACGAGAAATCTTTGGCAAAGAATGTTAAGGAAAACAGCAAGGATTACTTTACTTATATAAACTCTAAAAGGAAGGGGATGCATCAGATTGGTCCACTTAATATCAATGGTTCGACTATTGATGATCCTGCTCAGATAGAAAACAAACTGAATGAGTATTTTGCATCTACATTCACACATGAGGAGTTATTAAGGATTGAAAATGCCAGAAGGTTATCAAATTGTAGCAGGGTGCTTAATGATTTTGTAATAACTGAGAGCAAAGAGGAGAAGAAATTGTTGAAGTTAAACATAAGAAAGGCACCTGGGGTGGATGGGATCTATCCAGTTATATTAAAGGAGTCGGCAAAGCAACTAAGCAAACCCTTAGCCATAATTATCAGAGCATCCTTGGACTCAGGGGAGGTTCCCACAGACTGGAGTTGTTCAAATGTATCCCCAATTCACAAAGGAGGATCGAAGGGTGACATGAGTAATTACAGACCAGTTAGTTTAACTTCTGTTCCTGGTAAAATAATGAAGTCACTGGTTAAAGATGCATTGCAGGATCATCTAGACAAAACCTGCAGCAATAATTCAGACACACCATGGGTGGGCTATGAGCTTGATAAACTGTATTGTTAATTTCACGTGGTATAAGAGTGGCTAATAAATAAAGGCAAACCCCCCCCCGTATAACAAGAAACTTTGAAAGAGGGATGATTGTGGGTGCCTGACACATGGGTTGCCGTATAGCGTAAGTGGTACAGGAATTGCACTGTCCCCATTTCACAGTATCAAGAGTGTATCGGGAATGTGCCATTTCCACAATAACATCTCATTATGGACAGAGAAAAGGTCGTGGGTGAACATGGCTGGTGACGTCTGTCTTGCATTGTTTCAGCCAATAGGAGAGCAACAGTGGCTATTTGTGATTCACAGATCTTTCTGATGTTAGGCGGAATATTGGAGAGATATTGGTGAAATACTCTTATTTCTTCCTCAGTCGTTTGCAGTCTTTCCCTGTTGTTAGTTTTTATAGTGGTAAGCACAGAAAATCCTAACTCACATAGATAAGATGTATAAAATTCTTTGACGTAGCCAAATATATCTTCAACACACGTACTTATTGTCAAGCTTAATTCGAAGCATAAGTCCTGGGGCACATATTTGTGTCACATTGAGTCCCACTTGACAAGGGAGCACGAAAGGTTAACTGTAACGTAATATCGTATGTAATGAAGGCTGTTATCTTTTATAATGTGAAGTTTTTGTATTTTTTTAATTTTGGAATTGTAAATAGAGTGATCAGTGGGACATATGTAAATACTGTCATTGTGGTTTATAAGATACAATAATAAGGATGTACCTTTTAAAAATTAAAATATTGGGGGGGGGCATTTTGCCCCCTTCTTGCTTCTTTTGATAAAGTAAAATAAAATACAGAAGTTTTCAACACTGTGTGTGTCTCTTTCTTTGCTATGAATACATAAATACCTTACATATGGAAATCAAGCATGGTACCGCGTGGTCATGTTAGATAAACATAGCACGTGACCATGCTTAAACACGTATTTTAGTATTTGTTATGTATTACCACGTAACCCACATTTCTCTTTTCCCATTGGTTGAATAAATATCAATAAGTTATTTTAATGTTTAGAAAGATAAATAAATTTAAGTAACTTAAACCCAAATTACATGGCACCCCTGGAATGTTGTTACAGCACCCTATGGTGCTGTAACAACATTCCAGGTTGGAAAACCACTGGTGTAAGAGTTTGAGGATCTAAGGGTCCCATTTAGGATCTGAAAATAATATTCCATGTAAAATGGAATTTTATTGCATTTTACATGGAATATATCCTAGGTTTTTGACTTTTATGGAGGAGCAGCTGTTTAGAAAAAAAGTAATGTTCAGAGAGAAAGTAAAAATCTATAATTTTCAGTGCAAAACAAGTAATATGCTAATGTATTGTAAGGGTAGAAGGGCTCTAAAGTTGTGTGTTCTTCCTGAGAAATCTGAGTGTTGTTCAAGGTGATCATGGAAGCAGTGGAATTTGTTGTTTCTAAGAAATAGAAGAGAATTAGATAGGGTGCTCTGTCGCGAAAGAGAACAGTTGGTGGATTTTTGGCTGCTGTAAAGGGATAAGTATTTTTGATATTTTTACCATATTCTTCGTTAATTAACATAGTATATTGTGTTTTACACAGATATTAAATAGGTTTAGTAGCGTTCGTTAGCTTCTTATTTTGAATTTAACTAGTGATTTTTGGAAGTTACGATTCCTGGTGTTGGTGACAATATGGTTGAACTAGCCGCCATATTGTAGTCGATAAGAAATAGCATAATGATATATCTGGAACTGATAGCATAAGGTATAACATAAAACTAGATAGTGTAATATGAAGCACTGTATTAGGAATCTGTTAGCTTATTATAGTATTATCAATTAATAAAAATATTATTAATCTTATTAAATTTTGTTGTTAATTAAATTCTGTTTAAACGAAATCATGACCCAGACTAGAGCTGTCACAGACTAGCGAAAGTGCTGTGACTTGGGGGAAAAAACGAAGAGGACGATTCTCCGAAGCATCACAGTCTCAAAAAATGAGTGAAATGTGAAATGTTTGCCGACCTTTCTAAAATAGGACATGAGCTAGCCAAGGAGGATGTCTTTGTGTGTGCTAGATGCCTAGAGTGTCAAGAAATTAGGTGCCAACTCAGCGTTCTGATGGGTGTCTAAGCTTGAGATGTACGGTAAATACCCTCGAAAAATTAATGAGGGTCCCATCAAGCTCTCAGCTGCCCAGCTCAATGACAGAGCTCACTCCTGTGTATCAGGCAATCTCCAAGGCAGAATGCGTTGGTCCCACAGGAACTAGTTATTGTTGGTGACTATTGTTAGAGAGAGACGGGGAATATACTATGCAAGAAAGATAGGAAGAACAGGACCACGGTATGTCTGCCAAGGGCAAAAGTTGATGTTTTAGAGCAAGTATAATCTTTTATGGCACACTTTTAGGGCAACAAGTACAGGTCAATGTTGAAAAAAGTCACGAGTTAGGGTTGGGTGTGAAAGTGTCTGCAATTCTGCCCAGAGACAATAGGAGGGAGTATATGATGAGAGTCTTGTTGATCAGTTCGGCCCTGGAGAGAATGGCTCAAGCAATTGAGCCATTCTCTCCAGGCTCAATCGGTTGAATTTTTTTCAGCCTGGTCTGTGCTTGTTGACAGGAGAGACTGCTTCTACGGATAGGGTATTCTTAAATAGAAATGGTGCAAGAATATTTGCTGATGATATCGAGACGGTGTTAGGTGGGTCAGAAAACTGCTAGCTTGGGTGGGATGCACAGACTAAAAGGTTAACAATAGCCAAAGACAGAGCCAAAAGTGATTCTTGCACTGCTTCTATTAGAATGAGCAGCAGCTGGAAAGCAAAGTAATGGAGATTTCCAGGACTGCTGGGAGTCATAGTGGAACAAGTAAATACATGGGCTGTGTTAGGGTAACTAAGAGTAGAAACATGTGCATGTACACCAATGCTAGGAGTATAGCTAATAAATTTGATGAGCTTGAAGTGCTATTCAAGACATCAAAGGCAGATATTATTGGCAGATACCATGTCTCTGATATCCCAACTGTTAGGTATCAGGTGAATACAGGAGTCTGAGACAGTTTTTAAATTCTGTACAGTGGGGTCAACTGATGATGTTACCAACATAGAATTCTAAATGGGAAGCCTTCAGGGATTTAATTTTGGAGGCTACTAGGATTTTCATTCCAACTAAGAAATAATGAGGCTTGTGGTAGATTAGAAAAAATGTATGGGATGCATATAAAGTATCAGGTGACACAGAAAGCTGTGGTAGATATAAGCTAGTCTCTAATCAAGTCACAAAGGAGGTTGGGCAGGCGAAGGCAGATTACAAGACATCTTTGGAAAAAGATGCAAAGAAAAACATTTTTTTACTTATGTAAACTCTAGAAGGAAAGGGATGAATCAGATTGAACCACTTCACATAGATCTGTTGACTATTGATGATCATGCTCAGGTAGCTGATAAACTGAATGAGTATTTTGCATCTACATTCACACATGAGGAGCGATTCACTGAGGGGAGTGCCAGAAGTTTATCAAACGCTAACACGGAACTAAGTGATTTTGTAATAACTGAGAGCAAAGTGGAGGAGAAATTGTTGAAGTTGAACATAAGGAAGGCACTTGGGGAAGACGGGATCTATCCAGTTATATTAAAGGAGGCAGCAAAGGAAATAAACAAACCCTTAGCCATAATTATAAAAGCTTCCTTGGACTCAGCGGGTGGTCTCCATGGACTGGAGGTGTGCAAAGGAATCACCAATTCACAAAGTGGGTTCAAAAGGTGACACAAGTAACTATAGACCTGTTGGTTTGTCTTGTGTTCCAGGGAAAATAATGGAGTCACTGGTTAAAGCAGCACTGCAGAATCATCTAGACAAGACTGCAGTAATAGTTGAGACACATCATGGGTTTGTTAAAGGGAGGTCTTTTCTGACCAATTTGATTGGATACTATGATGTGGTCACAAAGGAACTGAATGCCAAAAATAAATTTGATATCATATACTTGGATTTCAGGAGAGCTTTTGAATCTGTTACAAATGGAAGACTGCTGTACAAATTGGAGAAGTATGTCATTAACGATAAGTTGCTGGAATGGATAAAGGGATGTTTCAGTGGGAGACGACAAAGTGGTAATCAATGGACACTGCTCTTCTTGGACAATTGTTATTAGTGGAGTTCTCCGGGGTTCAGTGTTGGGCCCATTGTTGTTTTGTATATTTATCAGTGGTATTGATGAAGGTATATCAGGTTTAATGTCCAAGCTTGCAGACGATGCAAAGATTGGCAGGGTTGTTAATGACAGTAAAGACAGTATGCTACTGAAACTGTATCTAGATAAGGTGTGCAAATGGACTGAGAAGTGGCAACTGAAGTTTAACATTGACAAATGCAAAGTACTGCATATGGGTAGCAATAACCCAAGAGAAACATACCAACTATGTGGTACTACACTCGGGGAAGTGGAAAATGAAAAAGATCTGGGGTTAATTGTGCAGTCGAATATGAAATTCTCGAAGCTGTGCAGACAGGCTGTCAGGGCAGGTCATGCAGTCTTGTCATTGATATATAGGAATTTTGCTAGCAGGGACAGGGAGGTGATTATCCTGTTGTACAAGGCATTGGTTAGGTCACAACTAGAGTACTGTGTACAGGTCTGGAGACCTCATTTTAGGAAGGATGTAGAGTTGCTAGAAACAGTACAAAGAAGTGCAGCAAGATTGGTGAGGGAAACAAATTGATGCTCGTACCAAGAAAGGCTTAAGTTCTGCAAATTGCAGTGCCTGGAGAGTAGACACCTGTGACGTGATCTGATTTAGATGTATAAAGCCTTGAATCGGTTGAGCAAGCTGAATGCTGATGGGATTCTTCCTCTTGCTTTGATTAAGAATCTGAGGGGCCATAGAGTCAAATTGAGGATAGACAGTTATAGAATAGATATGCGGAAATTTGTCTTTAGCCAGCAGGTAGTTGATTGGTAGAACAGATTTCCATCTTTTGTTGTGGTAGTTGATATCCTAAATAAATTTAAGGCTCCATTCATTCCAAATAAATAAATTATTTGGAATGAATGGAGAAGTGAAATAGGAGGGTTTATTTTGGCTGATGCTGCATAAGCTTGCTTCCTTGCATGTCTCTCTCTCTCTCTCTCTCTCTCTCTCTCTCTCTCTCTCTCTCTCTCTCTCTCTCTCTCTCTCTCTCTCTCTCTCTCTCTCTCGTATGCCTCTACTAATGCTAAAGCTAATGAAGGACTTTAGAAGGATTAAAGTTAACTAACCTTTCTTCTTCCCATTGGAGAATTTCTTGGAGATCATTATTTAAAAAAACTCTGGTGGATATTTAGCATATTGTAGCTGTTTATGTAGATAAGTGTTTTCAAACTGGAAACTTAAATTGTGGTGTAATATATTGTCATTAGCAAAGCAATTGAGTTCTAATTAGTGATAGAAGTAATTAATCTACAGGAGTGAAATTATGAGTGGAGAATACATAGCTGCCAACTCCCTGGGTTTAAAATTGAGAATCCATCATTTTTTTTTTTGCCTTGGATTTGATCCATTCCCAATCTCACCACTGTAACAAGATCTTAACTTATGTTTCTCCCCTTTTTGGAATACCAGTCTGCATCTTTTCCTCTTTTCAGAAAAATAGTTAAACTTGTAAAATCTTGATTGTGAATTTCGTTTCATTTTTTTTAATCAATATGATTGTAATAAACACTAGAGAATATCTTCCTATAATTGTTCAGTTAGCCATAAAAGAGGGCAAGAGCAAAATTTACATGTTTTTCACAAACACCATGGATATATAAATTCAGTGGTGATACCCACTTTAATTTTTTTTTTTTTTTTATGAAAACGCCAGACACGAGAGGTATTAGAACCTATAGTACTTAGTACCGTGCATGGGTTGGCGGTTGAGAAGATGAAAGAAGATATTTGTTGACATTAGACTGAATTTCTGTAGATTATAATTTTCAGGAAATACATATAAAGGAAGGTTGTTCCAGAAAACGGCAGTTGAATGAATAAATGAGGAAGGTTAAAAGTTGGTTCTCTGAGTTTGAAGTTGGACAGTAAATGGATATTGGCTGGTGGCGGTACATGTTTGGACTGATTTGAAAGAGAGAGAGAGAGAGCAGGAATTATAGAAGCCAATTCAGAAGAACAGCGCCCATGGAAGTATCTCTAAAAAAGATATGCAGCAGAAACAGGACGTCTATCAGACAGAGAGTGGACAGACTCTGTTAGAGATGAGTCATTAATTAATTAACCTAATTGCCCTCTTCTGAATGGAATCTAGAAGCCTGAGAGAGGTTTTAGGGGCACCTCCCCAGATGTGCGAACAATATTCCATGGTAGGGTGGATTTATGATTTGTACAGAGTGAACAGCTGTTTGGAAGAAAAGTAACGCTGAGAGCGAAAGAGAAAACCAAGGTTTTTTAGATGCAGAGGAAGCAATATTTCTAATTTGCTTGTGCATTACAAATATTTGTAATGTGCTTATGCAAGAGTGGTTATAAGTCAGGGTAGTCCCCAAAAGAGAGAGAGAGAGATATCATCTTGCCTAGAAATCAGTGTGTCACCAAAGATAAGCATAGGAGCAGAAGAATCCTTTTTGCAGGACTGAGTTTTAGAAGTATTGAAATCAACTAAGTTGTCATTGCCTCACTGGAGAATTACCTGGGGATTGGAATTTAAGGAATTGGTAGTGGATATTCGAGAAGTTGAAGCTGATTGAGCAGGGTACTGTTAAGTACCCTGCTCAAACTGGAAAGTGGAATGCAATCTGCTATCATCAGCAAAACTATGGATAGGATTTCTGGTCAATGGAAGAAGGTCATTAATATACAAGAGGAAAAGAGTGGAGGGAAAGAACTGAACCTTGGGGGACACCAGCATTACTGGAGAAGTTAGAAGACAGAGAACCATCTTCCGTCACCCTCACTGAGCGGTCAGAGAGAAAACTTGATAACCAATTACAAAAAAACATTTGGCAAACCATAAAATGAAAGCTTGTTTAGAAGAACTTTATGGCAAACATGATCGAAAGCCTTTGAGATGTCAAGGGCAACTGCTTGTGTTTCACCGAACTTTTCCATTGAATTCGTGGATAAATGGATAACATAAGCCAGACTATCACCAGTGGATCGACACTGACGGAATCCATACTGACGATTGTTGATCATACATTCTAGTTAGTTTTTTAGCTCTGGAGACTAAACATGGGTTCCACCACTTCAAGCCTTCAGTAAGCAAAGTGGTGGAATTGCACCAGTTGATGAGAGTCATCTACCACCTAATTTAGAATGCAATAAAAATTAATAAAATATCTTGAAGTTTATTGAAATTAATATCATTAAAGATTTATTTTTAAATTAAAATAAAAATACAGGACATGAAATATAACTCTTATTGCTGAGAGAGTCTAGAAAGATGAGCCAATGAGCCTACCTAAATTTGGAGATGCTACTATCATTGTTAATTGATCTGTAACCAAGTTACAAAGGAGGTAGTAGTAGTAGTAATAGTAGTAGTAGTATGTGATGCAAGAAAGCAAGTGTATGAGCTTATGCAGCATCAGCCAAAAAAAAAAAAAAAATCACACCATTGCCTCCAAATGCCTGTCCAGTTCCTCCTTAAATTTATTCAACCTATCAACTTTCACGACAGATGGAAGTTTGTTCCAGCAATTAACCACCCGCTGGCTAAAGGCAAATTTCCGCACATCTATTCTACATCTGTCTTTCCTTAATTTGAATTTATGCCCCCTTAGGTTCGTAATCTGAACAAGTGGAAGGATCCCATCAGAATTCAACGTGCTCAACCCATTCAAGGCCTTATATACCTCAATCAGATCACCGCGCAGGTGCCTAGTCTCCAGCCACTGCAATTTGCAGAACTTAAGCCTCTCTTGGTAAGAGGATCCCTTCATTTCCCTCACCAATCTTTTTGCCCTTCTCTGCACACGCTCAAGTAAATCTACATCCTTCCTGAAATGAGGCCTCCAGACCTGTACGCAGTACTCAAGGCGTGGCCTGTCCATTGCCTTATACAGAGGGATAATCACCTCCTTTTCCTTGCTAGCAAAATTCCTATATATCATTGACAAAACTCCGTGACCTGCCCTGGCAGCCTGTCTGCATTGCTCAGAAAACTTCATATCTGACTTCACAATTACTCCCAGGTCTTTTTCATTTTCTACCACCTTAAGTGTAGTACCACACATTTGGTACATTTCTCTGGGGTTACTTCTACCCATATGAAGTACTTTGCATTTGTCAAGGTTGAACTTCAGTTGCCACTTCTTAGCCCATCTGCTCAAATTATCTAGATCCTGTTGCAGTAGCACACTGCCATTACTGTCATTAACAACCCTGCCAACCTTTGTATCATCTGCAAACTTCGACATTAAGCCTGATATACCTTCATCAATATCATTGATAAATATACATAACAACAGTGGACCTAACACCGAACCCTGTGGGACTCCATTAATAACATAAGTCCACAAAGAGCAGCACCCATTGATTACCACCCTCTATCTTCTCCCACTTAACCATCCTTTTATCCATTGTAGCAATTTACCCTTAATACTATTCTGCTCCAATTTGTACAATAGTCTTCCATGCGCAACAGTGTCAAAAGCTTTTCTGAAATCCATATATATGATATCAAAATTATTTTTTGCATTCAATTCCTTTGTAACCACATCATAATATCCTATCAAATTTGTCAGACAAGACTTTCCCTTATTTTGGCATATTTGTGGAAGTTATTTAGTCCCTAAGCAGCAAAGACAAGATATTACAGAATTTCTAAGAAATGTGTAATATTTCTTTGCTGCTTAGGGACTAAATAACTACCACAAATATGCCAAAATAAGTTTGGATTGTTCAAACACTTGCAAGAAGACATTTTACTCACTTTTCAGCACAAGTTTGACATGATAATCTCAAAAATAAACTGAGCCCACACATATAAACAGTGCTTCATGGTGCTCTCTAGGTCAAGAAACAAATGACTGATAGCAGCATTGCCAACATGCGAAGATTTATTTTACAAATTCCCAGCATTTTCTCCTAACTTAATCATTCAATAATACAACTCATAACATCAACTTAAGTGATTTGTGTAAAAATGGTACATGATAGGAAAAATAACATTTCTGGACTGAGTATAAAAAAACTGAGTTAAAAACAGCTGTTAGTTTACAAACATATAAATTCGTGCAGAGTGTTTACACATAATTCAGCCTTGTGTGTGTGGATACTAAGTTCAGATCTTTGCTTTCTAGTGAGGACTTAATAATTCTCTTGTCAGCCAGCCAAGTCTAAATAGCAGTGCCATTGGTATAAACAAAACTTTGACTCATCATTTCTGAAAAGGGAAAAGCCTTCAAAATATCTTTCTTGAAGCAATCAAAATCAGTTGAAGTCTAACAAACAATCCAGACAGAAAAATAGAAAGCTTATTGTACTGGTAAACAATCCTGTGGGCTGAATATTAATATAAAATGCATTTGTTTTCAATGAAAATAAAGTAAAAAAAAAATCTTCTGATTTCCTCTCTTTTTGGGGGGGGGGGATCCTTTTTGTATAAAAGCTGTTTTTTGCTTGTTTTGGCCTATTTTCCTCTTCTTGCAGATTTCCTCTTCTTTTGGCCTATTTTCCTCTTATCCGATCTCTGTCTTTTCCGTCAGCCAGAGTTTGGTAACTAAGTTCTGTCAAGCTTCTGTTCTATTATATTTGAAAGATAGAAGCGTAAGAGAATACACATTTTAGGAAATTAGAAGATATGTATTAAACAGTGAATATGTATTAAAAAGTGAAGAAAAAAAAATTAGAAGGCAGACCATCAAGTGGAAAGGTCTTTGTACAAAATCCGACTGAGAGCTTTAGAAATGTCATGAGCAACTTCTTGAGGTTCTTCAAAGTTTACCACAGAATTTGTCCATAAATGAGTATTGGCAGTGAAATAGTTCTCAAAATCCTAATCAACATCCATTATCCTGTTAGAATGTTTCAAGATAGTGGAAGAGTTGGTAGTTGTTGAATTTCTACATTAATTTTGAAAGTGCCATGGCAAGTGCAGAAGGATTATAATTGGAAGAAAGAGCTTTTTCACATGAGCAAATTTCTTTTCAGAACCTCATCAATTTGCCATTGCAGAAGTAAAAATAACATAAAAAGTGTGTAGAATGGAGATACAAAGGCATTACCACTGCAGCATGAGTTTTAAGAATAACTGGAGAAGTGCTATCAGGACATGCAGACTTATTGGCATTATAGTCATTCAGGATTCTTCCAGTCTTCACTAATCCTCTACTTTCTAATATAGACAGAAAAATGAAGAATTGAGAATTTGACACAAGCCAGTTAGTTGTATTATGCTTTATTTTTATTCTAAACACCCTTTGAGATTTATTTTTTTGAAACCCATTGTTTAGATCAGGAATGGGTACTCGCAAAGTAGCCATATGCATTTTATGTGTTACATCAGTCCATTAAAAATTGCTCAATTTTTATTCTGCAGTTGTATTGCAAAACCATTAATGAACTATTAATTATAGTGGATCTCTTTAATGATCTCTAAAATATTTCTCATTGCAAGTAGCTACAAATATAAGCTATTTTCTAAAATCAAAAACTTATCACAAAACAAAATTAACCCCCTTCCCAGAACATTTTTTTCCGAAAAATGTGCCATAACGGATAGACTTTTTTTATTTTACAGATTAAAAGTATGCATCATGCGAATACTCATTGTATAGTTTTTTGTGTTTTTTATTAATTTTTCCGTAGAAAATACATAGGAGTAATTAACCCATTTGGTCTATCCCGAGTTATCTCATATGCCAAAAAGTGTGCAAATTATACAAATTTTTTTAATAAATTAGTGCCTGAGCTAAAAGAAAGGCACAGAAAAACTTTTTACTCATTATATAAATAAATTTAAAAATTAAGTGGAATGCACAAGCAGTAATCTGCTGCCAAAAGCAATAATCACAAACTAACTACATTCTGTCACATGGCCGCCTGAAGTGGAGAGGCAAGATAAGCGTCGCTTACGGGAGGCAGTTCAAGAGGGCGGCGAAATATTTTTCGATATTTTTTTTTTGTGAATTATTTTCGTGGGTTCAGTATTTTGCATTTAGGACAGCAAATTATATTTTGCTTACTGGCGGCACAGGAATGCGTGCTACTGTTCTGACATTTCTGTACAATATAAGTAAAACAAAAGCCAGTCGTCTGCTGCCAGGCATAAGAAAATCCTGAGAAATCTCAAGATTTAATCTCGGGTGTTTATCTGGCTAATGCAAAATTAGCCAGATAAACACCCGAGAAAATACATTTCAATCCTAAATTTGGAGGTATTATTGTTTGCTTCGGGTATTATTGTATCCCGAGATATTTTGTGTAGTTTCAAATAACTTTTAAAATTAAAAACGAGATATCTCAGGATAATCGATGAAGGGGGTTAAGGCCGAGACTATAACCACCAAAATAGCTAATGAATAACCACTTCAGGTATTTCACCCAACCTCGTGAAGCATGTCTATTATGATTATATTTGGCATTTATAATATAAAAATAATATTAATGTGATGTTTTATTTCTTCTTTTCATTTTTTCGTTCATCATCATCAGTAATTTAGTCTTGTGACTGGTCAGTTCCTCTGATGAGCTGTTGCCATCTTTGTCTCTCCTGTGCCATTTGTTTTAGTTCCTCAAAGTTTTGAAGTCCTGCTTGATCCAGCAACATCCCAATGAAAGCATTTTTTCGTCTATCCCAGGGTGTTTTCCCTCCGCACAAAGAGGAAGAAAAGAAGAAAAGATTCAACACTCAAAGAGGAAGAAAAGACGTTGGCATAGGGTGTTGGATGAGAACTTAATAAAAATTTGGAATATTCTACAAAAACTTTATTATGAAATTATTTTTACTTATGTTATTATTTTTTACTTATTTTACTCACATTTTACTTATTTTTTTTATATACGTGAATAATAAATTTATGCTTAATAAACTGTGTTAATATACTTAATTTGTTGTTCTTATTCTAAAAAAACATTACTACTAAAGTAACAGTATCAGGAAAAAAAATTTTTTTTAGAGTACTTTTCATAACCTTTTAATTTTCAATTTTTCCTGATAGCAAAGAATGAGTACTGGCACCTATTTTTTTACAAAAAAAGCACTTGTATATATATATATATATATAATTTAAGGTCATAGTTACAGTTGATGGAAGAATAAAAACCAAAAATGGATAAGCAAGGTATCACAAATTCGCCAAAATGCGTAAAAGCAGCAGCAAAGGATGCAAAAGTATATAATATGTAAGAATAGATAAGATTAATAAAGTTTGCATAGATGGAGGTGAAAATTACGCAAAGTGCTGGACTAGAAGGGTAAGGATAGAAGAAAAAAGTAGTGTGGATTTGAAAAAGACAAAAGAATGTTAATATCCTAAAATTTATCTCATAAATTTTAGGATATTAACACACACACACACAGACACACACCTGATATTAAATATAAATCAAAATTAATGCCAGTATCATGGCAAAACTGTTGAGTGAAAAATAATAAATTAAACATAATAATTAATCAACAGGGAGGGAGAAGTAAAGGTAAAACTAAAAAATTGTAGCTGAAAAATCTCTAAATAAATTTAGGAAATCCAATTCAAAATAATAAATCAATTTTAAAATTTAGAGCCAAATACATAAGAATTTAGTGGCGCCCCCCCCCCCCCCCTGTAAGGTGCCAGTTCTGAATTACATGAAATATCACAAATAGAGACTAAACTAACTACAATAAAATAAAATAAAACCAAAATAACAAAAATAGACTGACTATTATGCCCCATATCAACAGAGGACTACAAGGCCAATAATGGTCAGGGAATCACTGCATTTCAATTGCTAGACAAATCGTCGCAAAGGCAAACCGATCGAAGGATCAGATGCCACCCGATCCCCTAATCGAACTGCCAACAGAGGATTTGAATAGCGGTGGTCCTTGTGCAGCGAAAAATAAAAATATAGAACAGACAGACTAGCACTCCAACACAGAGCCACACCATTGACAATGTAAGCTTAACCAGTTTATATAGACAAATAAATAAAATACTATAGATGGCAGTACAGGCGCAGCATAAGCACCACATCAAACCCATTACTACTATTTTATTTACATATATTAGCATAATGAAGTAGTTAAAAAATAAAAAATGCTACAAAATATATTAAGAAAATAAAAAATATATATATAAAGCTATCATTAGATAGCATTTTGCTGCCTCTAATGATAGCTTTATATTTATTTTCTTAATTTTCATAATATATTTTGTACCATTTTTTTATTTTTTAACCTTCATTATGCTAATACGGTGGATTCTGATTATTTGGGCCACCGGTTAATCAGGGCAGCCATTTATTTGGAACAAATCTTTAAAAAAACAGAAACCAATCGAAAATAGCCAGGGTTTATTTCTCTTAATTGGGACAGTATACCGTTTAATCGGGGCAGGAGACTGCAGCACTGGAGATTACCCTACGTTTGTCTCCGACGGTACCACGTGGTTCGGCCGAAATTCTGGAGGTAACAACCATAAAACAATAAAAACAATTAGCAGTCACCTGTTTATTGGGCTTTTCTGTTAGTGAAATCTATCATAAATGGACAGTAAACTCGATCTTATTGAATTTGCAATAATAACGACAGCTGGAATTCTGTGGGTTATTATAGTGAAATGTGTTTACACTTCCATGAAATCTTCAATCATATAAAAAATTAATTTTCAGCTCTTCTCTGCATTCCTATTTTTAAAGCTTTATAACTCGTTACTACGTTCTCGCTTGCACGTATCGTGTTACCTGCAATTTGTGTGTGCTGTGTTCTTTGTTATTGATTGCTTATCTTTTTACTGTTTTAATTTTAACCCCCACCCACAAATGTCAGTGAACAGAAATGTCAACTAGTTCGTATGTACATATTACAGTACGTATTAATTATTCCGATTATCACGTATATTCTTCTGATTTTCACGTATCATTTAATTGGTAAGGTAATAAAGGGTTAATTTGTGCTTAATATATCTTTGCTTTTATAGCCTGTCGATAATATTCCTCCTATTTTTGCTAATTAGAATTGCTGTTTAATAGAATTAAAATTCAATTCACAAACATTATCACAATGACCGGTGCTTACTGCACATCATATAGTGAACGGTATTTACTATGTTGAGTTCATTGTAATGTGATTTGATTTATAGTGAACCAATTGTAAGGGGGGGGTACATTGTATTTTTAACTATTTACGTGAAACTTCAGATAATTGGGGCATCCGCTTAATCAGGCCAAAATGCACTATTCCCGATGTGTCTCAAATAACCGGAATTGACTGTGTGTGTGTGTGTGTGTGTGTACGCGTGTGTGTACACACACATATTTTAGGATATTAATGAATGTTAATATCCTAAAAGTGCAAAATGAATTGCAAAGCCAATTTGTAGGTGAAGGAACTGTAAAGTCAAATTATTAATACCAAATGATTAAACAAAATAAAGTAAAATAAAACGTGCTAATGCTGTCATCAGATATAGGTGGGAAAATTTAGTTCTAAGTCAAATACAGGGAAGGCAAAAATGCAAAATCTCCTGTCAGCAGAAGTAAATATTGATACATGGTTAGGTATTTCTTCAGGGGACTACACTTAACCATGTATCAGGAATTGTGTTTCTATACTTGTCCATAACAGTAGAAGAAATGTAAAATAAAGCCAAAAAGCAAAAAAAAAAAAAAAAAATAGCACATTCTTTTACAGTATGGACAAGGTGTAGTGTCAATGATATGAAAATTATTTAGGTAAAAATAAGGATAAAGCTAAAAATATATATATATAATTAAGTGTTTTCAGAGTGGGAAAAAGGTTTTGAAATATATGTAGATTTTTGAGTAAATTTGGAAAAATATTTTAGTGTCGGAATTTTTTGGGGAATAGAAGAATTAAAATAATTTTGTGTTGGAATTTTGTGGAGATTAGAAGAATTAAAATAAATAGTAACAAACAAATGGTATAGGGAGAGGTATTAAATTGAGGATGGGGAAGGGATAAAGGCTTAGTTAAATAAAAATGAAAATAGCAATAGAATGGGGATAGTTGGAGTGTTCGTATCACCCTTGAATTGCACTAATAGCTCTGTGAACTGTTAGTAAAAAGTATAGAAAAAATTATTAAAACTTACTGAGCTAGCTGGGGTTGTAAAGCCCAACCCTGGGGTTGTAAAGGGCTCTGGCTTAATAAGTGTTAGTATAAAAAGGAGATGAATACCAAATGCTTGTATTGCAGGGAAAAAGCCATCAAAAAAATAAGTAAGTCAAAACAGGCCTAGAAATAAACCGAAACCGAAAGTATAATAAGAAAGGGAATGATATCTGGAGTTTTCACGTAATGCGTAGCGGAAGGAAGATGGTGGGAAAATAAAGCACACATATTTAGTAGAGTAGATGTATCTAAAGCATCAAGCCAAACTTTGAGCGATGGCCTTCCAGCTTCAGTTCAATCCGACATCAGGAGGTAATATTCGCTCGTCTGCGAATAGGTCACACAAATATTACTCATGGTTATCTTTAAAGAGTTTAGGGCATAAGCCTCAAGCTATGGGAGAGTCTAGACTATGTATAAAAATATAGTGCAAGCGCATCAGAAATACATAGCTATATCTGAATAAATCAGGATATTAGTAAAAGAAGGGCCAAATAGCCCTGAAACGATGCCATCTGGGTGGTCGTATCCATCTGAGAATAAGTAACATTAGTCTTCTCCTTAGGTGAAGCGTTACTTGTTCAAAGTAGTGCAGTATCATGGCAACTCGTTGTGAAGCTATTCACAATATGAGATATAACTTAAAACGATGCCGTTTTACTAATATCCTGATTTATTCAGATATAGCTATATATTTCTGATGTGCTTGCACTATATTTATACATAGTCATGGTTATCTTTTAAGAGGAGAGATATCCCCCCCCCCCCCCAATGTCATCACTGTAATACAATTCTCTCAGCGAAACACATTCTGGTTGAATGCACAAAATATACAAGAGAACACCAGAATCTTTGCACTCCAGCCACAACAGAAGATCCTCCTACACTTACTTCACTTTTAAATAATGAAACAAATATCTCAAGCATTTGTAACTTTCTCAAGATGATTAAAGTATATCACCTCCTTTACTTACTTTTTTCCATTTTCTCTATTTGAGAAGAAATGACATGCATACTTATCATATGTATGCCGCACTATGGCCATAGTTTCCGATGCAACCAATAAATCCCGAAACAAACAAACAGTATCTAAAGCAAAACTACATTAGTGATTTAGCTACAGGATAAAGCAATTTATAGCAGCATTACGGACTTGATGGAGAGCTGTGAAGAAGTGGAAATAGTGACCTCTATAGTCATATTTTGAATAAATAAGGGCATAGAGATACATAAGAGTAGCATTAGAAAAGAGAGTATATAATGTAGAAATTTCCTCATTATAACTGTTACTCGCTATATCCATGATGGCGGAAATGGGAAAACCCCTGGGGCCATTAAACAATGAACACTTTATATCAGTGATGAGTTAAATCTACCTCCTATTTTTTTAAATCCAATAACTTGATAAAAAGATATTCAAAAAACAAAAGAAATATTAGAGAGAAAAAAATAATATAAATATATACCTACATGTTATTTGTATTAATATGCTTGGGTAAACTACAATACACTTAATATTAAACACAATTAATTTCTTTGTAATTAAAAACAATATAATTAATAATAAACATGATTTGAATTAGTCAATTTATGAATCTTAAAATTGATGTTGGTTTTAAAGATTTCACTTTGATATTTCTTAAGTTTCCCCTTAAAAAAAAAACACTCAATGCATTAACAGTCTCATTACTTGCCTCAATTCCTTCAAAAAAAATAACTAATGTGTCCATTGCACCATGATTTTGATTCACTTGTCATCATATCATCATCAACAATCATTGTCATTATTGTCATTGTGAGCACAGCATTTACAATGTCACTCTCTGTAGAAAGAACATAAGTTGTCATCGACTCATGCAAATTCATCGATGTTATCTGTATTAAAATCTACAACATTGTTAAGTAGCAACCATTCGGATAATGGCAAGTTATTTTCTTCATTTCCATCATCTTCTTCTACGATTGAAATTTCATTTGAATTTAATTTTGATTTCTTGAAGCAATTAGATATGGTTGTTGAAGTAACATTGTTCCGCACATCATTCAATAAATTGATAGCATCCAATTTCGATATAGACTCTGTAAATTTGCGTTCTCTTTAACTGATCAGATGTAGAACTAGAAATCTTTTATAAAATCCTTTCAAGCTCTTGATTACACCTATGTCCATTGGTTGTAAAATTGATGTCACATTGGGAGGCAGAAACACTAACTTAACATTGGACAAATTTTGAATCTGGGGATGTGCAGGACAGTTATGAACTAACAATAAAATATTTTTCTTCATTTTGAACAGCTCCTTATTCCAATCATTTACATATTTCGGAAAAATATCCGAAGTCATCCAAGCTTTTTTGTTCGTAGTGTAATCCACAGGAAGTTTTCTTGTTTTTGAAACACCAAGGTTTTAACGATTTTCCAATAATAAACAGTTTTTTTTTTTTATATCAGTTCCTGTCACATTTGCGCATATGAGTACCGTCAAGCAAGCCTTTGATTTTTTTCAACCAACACATTTTTCTCCTTTGAATTTAAATGCATTGCCAGGTGTCAAATTATAAAACAGTCCTGTTTCGTCGGCGTTGTAGATGTCTTCATCATTTAAATCTTTCCTGATTTCTGCCCAAACACGGTCAATCCATTCACTTGCCATTGGATCTGCAGATCAAGATTCTCCACTAATTTTTGCATAAACGACATTGTCGGTTTTTAAATCGATCCAGCCAACTGTTGTTACATACAAAATCCTCGTGTCCAAATTGTTTAGCAAATTTTTCCGCCTGAGCCTTTAATATCGGACCGTCTGTTGAAAATTCAGCACTTCTTTGTGTAGTGAACCATTGAAGTAATGCTTCATCGACATCTGTAACCTCGCACTTGCTGAAAAAACTTTTTTTTCCTATTATGTTCTTTTCCAGTGTCGATATGCAAACATCTTTATTCCTCCACAATGTCGATACACTTGAAAAGGACAAAGAAAACTTTTTACACGCTGCAACGTTTTTTGCACCACATTCTAACTCATGAATAATTTCCACTTTTCACAAATCTCGAGAGATACTTTCTTTTGTTAGTAGACATGTTTCCGAAGGAAGGGTTCATTTCTAACTGATTTTACTTTAAGAATGATAAAGTGATCTGCATATAAAGTTCTTAAATGTCCCGCAATGCATACAACGTTCTTAAAAGTCCCGAAACGCACACAAAGTCTTAGAAGTCAAGAAATCCGTTCAACGTTCTTAAAAATCCCAAAATGCACACAAAGTTCTTAGAAGTCAAGAAACCCATTCAAAGTTCTTAGAAGTTCCGTTTCCAAAATTCTTAGAAGTCCCAAAATAAATTTATGGTTCAGTGAATACAAGACAATCTGTAAATAGGGTAATGTGACAAACGGAATGCCAATGCAGTATTGTATAACCCCCCCCCCATCTCCCCAGAGGACAAGGTCATCAACCGGTCGCTAATCCGATGCGAGTGGTCATAAAGCTAAGTTGCCCTTTTCATTTTCGTCTATTTCAAGAATTGGGTTTTTCCAACTATCGGAGCAATTAAGAATGTTCGCATAGTTACCAAAATTTGTTCAGTATATCTGTGTAGTACGCTCGCTATAACCATGAGCTACTGTATGGCAGTACGCATAAATTAAAATCATTATGGCTTTTTGCTCATTACAGCCATGATCCCATTATTTCTGCTCTCGTTATAACCAGGTTTGACTTTATAGTTGTCTATATTCCATTGTGGTTGCTGGGTGGTTGTTGTTGTTACTAGCAGTGTTCCAGATCCATAATAGATTTTTTTTTAGTTTTATTGCACTACAGCACATTGCAGCAGTGCAATTTTCTAAATATTTTAACATGGACACTGACAAAAAATTTAATAGTAATATGCACACTAGAAGGTTTCCCACAACAGATGCTGATGTGTCGACAGGCTCATGTCAATCACATCAGAAATACCCGAGAGTGTGTGTGTGAGAGAATCTAAATTATCATATTCGTAATACTAGTAGTTGAAGTTAAAAAAAAATTCATAATACAAATTATCATATCACCCTTTTTATATTTAAATTAAGAATTGTTTTCATAGCTTCCAGCCTGCAACTCTAGATTTATGACAGAGAATCCGTCTCTTTGACTCCATTTGACCCTTTCTCAGTCTCTTTATTATGCTAGAGTTGGCAACAAAGGGTTCTCCATCCTTTTGCAGAAATGTAGATTTCTTCAATTTTTTTATTTTTTGGAAAAAGTAGTTTTGCAATCCATTTACCATAATTGTTCAGTTAACCATAGCAAACTTTGTTTTGCTGGGTTTTATTTCCAATGCAAAACATGTGATACATCACACTGATGATACCCTCTCAATTTAGAAAGTAATATAAATTAATAAAAGAACTTCAAAGTTTGTTAAAAACTAATATAATTAAAATTTTCATATTTTCTTTGAAAATAAATTACATTTTCAATTCCTAACCACATTGCTTTGCCATAGACTCTAGAAATATGGACAAGAACACTACCCATTCCATCAGTAAATTAGTATTGGCTGCCTTTTTTTGTCAATCACAGTTAAAAGAGACCAGTGAGGGACAATACATGTATCAAAACAGGCTGATGTGGTAAAAATTTTCACCAGTGGTGTTTTTTATACATATAGTTAAAAAAAAAAAAAAATGAGTGTGCATATACAGTTTATATAGCTGAGGTGATTTTTGTGCTGATATTTATATTTATATTTAAAATTTATATTTTATATTTATATTTATATTATAGTATATATACTGTGTTGCCAAAAAGCAGTCAGACTCCTGCATGTTTCAAAAAACACTATTTAATAACATATCAGCCCAACTTTAGCATAAATTACAGATTATACTTATTCATTGGTTCTGAACCAGTTTTTGATAACAGGAAAGTGGTATTTTGATCCATTCTTTCTTTAATGCACAGCAGTGCAGTTATTTGAGCTACTGATTGTGGGTTTGTTGGCTTGGCCTGAAGCTGATATTCCATTTCATCTCAAGGGTAATAATCTGTGGGGCTAAAGTTGGGGTTCTTAAACTTTTGCTTATTCATATCTTCGAAGTCACTGCTGGTTGTACAGTATGACATTGTACACTCATACAGAAAGAGAGAAGGCCCCCCAATTATATCATCACAGTGCAGGAAGAGCAAAATTGTTCAGGATATAAATATGCTGCCTGTAATTCATTTTTTCAGGAACCGACACTGATGGTCTCAGTCCAAAACTACTAGAAACAACCACAGACAGCATCTCTGCCAGACCTCACATTTGGAATGATACACTCTTGTAAATAACACTCTCCAGGCATCAGCCAGCCCCCAAACATGGCCAGACTGGAAAACTAATTACCATGATTTGTCACTCCATAATGCAACTTTTCAAAGTTCCAAAAGATGATTATGATGGGTTGTACACTAGACAATTCAGTGCTTTGATGTTTAGTTTGTGTGCTGCAGTTCTCCACTGAAATGTAATGCTATGCAACTTTCCTATATATTGTTCTGGTACAAATATTGGTTTATGTGGCCTACCCAAACTCTTAATTGATACCTAACCTTTTTGTGTAACTGGTGTGTATTTATCTACTAACTACTTTTCTGAGTGCCCTATGGCCACTTTGTCAATTTCTGTGGCCAACCCAATTTTTTTTATTGACTATAGTTGCACTATAACATTTCCATTTAATGATTTCATCAACCACCATTGATCAAAGGTGTTGTAATTTTTTCTGCAATGGCAAGAACAGATTGATTGCTAACATGGAATCCTATGACCCCTCCTCCTCCTTATTTTAAATCACTAACTTGATGTTGCAACCCATTTACCATATTTGTTGATATGGTTACTTCTAGAGTGAAAGGAATGTTCAGTTGATTTTAATCCTTTTCCTTGCATGTTGCTGGAAGACATGTGTAATTTTTTTCCCAAATCCCAGGGGGTGTCTAGATACTTTTGGCAGTGTTTTATGTGCACATGTTTTCTATTATTTATTTATTTATTTATTTATATATTATTTATTTATAATTTCCTCCTTTCAGAGCATTTAATGAACTTCTGAAGTGCCAGAACACGTAAGTATTAACAGTAAATGTTTTATATCTGCAAATGTCATTTTATTAATTTATAATAAATTACTTTAAAAGTGACCCTAGGTAAATCAGTTAATTTTTATTAAATCGAAATTTGGCAGTTTCAAATGGTTACATACCTGATTATTATTATTATAGGCATGATTTCCAAGACAAAGTATAGCAGGAAAATTATTATAAAAAGAAATTTTTAGTTTTTGTATTAATTGAAGAAATTACACTATTTTAGTGTTTGATAGTATTAGCAGTAGTAGAGGCATATGATGCAAGAAAGCAAGCTTATACAGCATCAGACAAAAAAAAAACCAAAAAAAAAAAAAAACCCATGGTGCTCGATATGAGTGGAGGAAAAAAAAAAGAAAAACACAGAGAGAGAGGTGATGTGATGTTGATACAAAAAAAAAAATCTAATTTTTCCTTGGGACCTTAAAAATAAATAAATAAAAATTATAATTATTAAAAGAAATCTAAACAGCATACTCATCAAAAGGACCATTATGCCATATCCCATTAAGATTTGACAACACTGAACATCTTAGAAATACGCCTTCAGTGAAAGACTGAAGAATCCGATATGACTCTGAGCTTTGGAACAGGAACAACTCCTGTCCTGGTTGAAGATTAGTAAGAGCGTGGAGAGGAAGTCTAAGATCATCATACTGAGCAATGAAACCAAATGTGATCCACACGAAAAGAAGTCTGTTTGAGATAAATTGAACCTAAAAAGACTGGTTCATCAATCCATGTCCTGTCTCAGCAGGTAAGATGTGTATTTTTTTATTTTTTTTTTTAATGAAACCCCCAAACGTGAAAGGTATCGAAACTTATAGTACTTCGTACTGTGTGTGAGTTTGAAGGAGATGGGGAGGAAGAGGATGTCGGAAACTTTGTTCTGGTGACTAAACATGGGCTTCACCACTTCAAGCCCCCAATAAGCAAAGTGGTTCAGGTATGAGAGTCATCTACCACCTAATGTTGGTATTAGTACATATTAGTATTATATTATAGAATTGTATTAGTGCAATTTTTTATTAGTATTAGTTCTAATAGTACTGTGCATGGGTTGAGGTGGATGCAGGAAACTTTGCTCTTGAGACTAAACATGGGTTTCACCAGCTTTGTCTCCACTAAGCAAAGTGGTGGTATTGCACCTGTTGATGAGAGTCATCTGCCACCTAGTTTATTATTAGTACTAGCAAGTATCAATATTGTATTATTAGTATTATTTTATATTAGTAATAGTCACTGCATATACAGTAAGACCCTTGTATCTACAATGTGCTTTTCTTGTATGTACGTACGTATAATAAAGTTTAATTGATAAATTAAACACACAATAAGACACTACCAACATTTAATAAAGTACAGCAGACTCTCGATTTACCAGGATTGGATTAACCGGGACACTTCGACTCCAAATTTAAAAAAAAAAAAAAAAAATCAACCAGAAATCAAAATTCAAGTAATAACTAGAATAGGTATAAACAGATATTTTGCAAGTTGTAAATAAGCAACAAGAACCGGCGTTATAAGTCGTCATTGGGAGATTAGTGTACCTATTATCTTGCAACCCCCGCTGGCTTCACATCTACATCTCAAAACAAAAAAAAAAAAAAGAAGAAAAAAAAGAGACCAAATGTTTAGTTGGTTTAGTACATCACGTCGATTTTGTGTTCCATTGTACTGCAAAGGGGCAAATTTGTTTTGTTATATATGTCAGGGATGTCAGAATTTTTTTTTTTTTTTTTAATAGTAACTTTTTTTTTTGTTTGGAAATCACGAAAACGATGGGCAAACGCAAGAGTTGTGCTTTCAAATTGAACAAAAACTTGAAATTCTTCAAAAGTTTGAAAATGGTGCATCCGTTAAATCTCTAAAGAACCATTATAATGTTGGTGACCCGTCATTGTAAAAAATGAAGGGAAACTATTAGATTTAAAATCGACATAGTAAAAAATAAAGAGAAGCCACATATTGGACACGCGAGTAGTAAGTCTAGTTTTTCCGTGTTTTTTTTTGCTGTGGTTAACTGTGGGTAACTTAATCAGTGGATACGGGGGTCACTTCTAACAATTTTCTAAACATGTTCTCGGAGTTGATGATAAACCATCTGTTTATTGCAAGAAAACTGGTAATAAAACTTACTGAAGTTATTATCCAAGGAGAACCACAATTCAACATGTTTATCCAGGAGAAATGAAACTTCTGGTATAAATTTTCTCGTTGATGCACGAATAGAAGCTGTGTCCCATCACGATTGCCAGATATTAACCAATTTATTCCAAATTCTCTTTCTTTCTCATTTAGTATCAGCTTGAAAATTAATGGTTATTCCCAAAAATTCAGTCTCAATATGCTTTTTCAGTCTTTATAAAAATCCTCTATAAATATCCTGCGAGTAAAGGTAATGTTCTGGCTAGTATCTGCAAAGCAGGCATCGAGACTGACCTACAGGCCTTAATCACAAAATGGTTCTCTGGAGGAGGTGAGTTTAGATTTGGAGTGATTGGGCTCTACCTTGCGAAACCATGCACTGGCAGCATACATGGCACAGGGAAGAAAACTGCATTGTAATAGATCCTTAAAAGATTTTCTAGAGAGATCCCATTCAACACAGGACACTATTGTGCCAGTCTACCTATTTTAATGACAAATTTGTCAAATGAGGAATAAAATTAAGACTGAAATCAATTACCACTCCTAGGAATTGTTCTCTTTAATTACAGAAGATGAACATTGTTGATTTTGACCAACAGAGGGGCCCCCGAGTGCGAGCGATTTTTCCTGAGCGATATATAGTGTGATTTTCCTAGTGATTACGTTCTGTTTTATTTCTAGTTCCTTAGTTCTTTGTAATTGGTTCTGTGCTGAACAGACTTTGAGTAAGAACCCAGAAAGGAAAATCAATTTTCTTAGTATATTTATAAATCTATTCACTAACAAACTAACTTCTCCAGCCGCTTGGTCACTAGGTGGCACCGCTCCTGCCTCCACATGGCAGGGCCCGTAACCTGGGGTTACTGTCCCCACCAAAGTTATCCTCCAGGTCAAAAAGGAGCAGTGGTGGATGACTATCTACCTCTAGAGCCTTCAAGCTGAAGGCCAGAGACATCACCTTATAATGACCTGAACCAATCCAAGAGGCTTTGATGGGATGCACAGTGTCATGACATGCCAAACGTTTTGGTAATACACTCCCTATCCATCCAGCCAAGCAAGTTATCATCATTTCTAATTCAAAGATATGCCGGATTACCAAAAATGGTGACACAACTGCAATCGGGAGACCTCCTGATCAAAACAGTTTTCCTCAAAACATTCGGAATGGCTGCTAAAAACAAAGACTTTTGGTGGGCTGTAAGTATCTGTTATCCCCCCCCCCCTTCACAATGCCTTAAATTCATCTAAAGGTGTTATCACAGAGTGGGACCTACTTACAGTCTCTGAGGAAGAATTAGTTCAAGAACTTAACAGTCAAAAATTGATCGGTGCCAAACGAAAAAAAAAAAGGAAAGAAAAAAAAAAGCACTCCAAAATTGCCACCCACAGTAAAAGCTAGCTATTTAAATTGCCAAATTTGCCCTTACATACCAAACCCAATTAGTTGCTTTATATGCCAGAAATATGGGCACTCTCAACAGACATGCAGAGGGGATGTCATCTGTCCACTTTGTGGATCAAATAACCATACAGAAACAGATTGTTCAGCCTCAACTCCCATTTATCCCAAATGCAAAGGAAACCACCCTGCTTTTTCCAAATCATGTGAAATGTGGAAAACTGGAAAAAAAATCCAAAAATACAAGATTGACCATAAAGTCACATATCCTGAGGCACACAGACAGAGAGGCGCCTCCGTAGCCAGGTGGGAAGGAGCAGCAGTGCGTAGCACACGCTTCTTGATTAGACCGGGGTTCGAGCCCGTCACCACCAAATACGAAGGATGCGGAAAGGTCACGAAATGACCACCGCATATCCCGGAGCAATATGGCCTTAGTTGCTAATGCTCCTAAAAATAAAATAACAAAAAAAAAAAACAAAACACACAGACATTATGTTGACCGTGCCTAGTTGATCCTATGAATCTCACACCCGGAGCTGTTTGTCAACTGCAATTCAAACAGATGTGTCAATTCTGCCCAGCACTTATCTTGCTAACTGAATTAAATCCTATCAACATCTGGAAAAGACACTCCTAAAACTAAAACCAGTGAAGCCACTAACATTCCATTCAGTATTCCAACTGATACTCCAGTGGTCTCGAATGACAGAAAAATTGAAAACTGCTAGACTCTTAAGAAAACTGAAGCTCCCACTAACAGTATGGAAGTGGATGAACACCAGGGTTATGAGGAACCCGTGCTGGAATTTCATGCCAACGACACAATGGATACTGGATGCCCCATGTTCCCAAAAAAGACCGGAAGAAATGCTCCATACAAAAAAAAAAAAAAAAAAAAAAAAAACAGTCAGATTAATCTTTCTCAACTAAACCGAAATAATGCAAAACATCATACTATGAAACTGCAGAGGACTAAAAAGCCATTCAGATGACTTGAAGGATTTACTTGTCCAATTTAATCCCTTAGGTGTGTGCCTACAGGAAACATTCTTGTCACCTCGGATTTCTCCAAAATTTTTCAAATTGTATCACGTACAGACAAGATAGAAAATCAGAATCTCTCCTGCATGTAGAGGAATTGCTATTCTTTTTAATTAAAATATTCCATCGAGGCTCATCCAGTTACAAACCTCCATAGAAGATGTGGCAGCTCATAGTGAAGTTGGTAATTCAGTTACCCTTGTTTCTATTTACATTCCACCATCTCTGCCATTTCCTCATTCAGAACTGGACAATCTCCTTACACAACTCCCAACACCAATTTGCCTTTTCGGTGATTTTAATGGCGACCATTCATTGTGAGGACCCACATCTTTCCTCACGTAAAGCAATAATAGCATTCTTTCTTCTTGGCATCAACTGCACGTAACTCGCCATCCTGACATAAGCAAGGAATGACTGCAACTCTTTCAGAGCGTTGCAGTCATTCCTTGTATATAGCTTATATAGCTGAAAGTAACAGCTGATGCAATATTACGTCATCACGCGTGTCAATCTTATCTGATGCAATCTGTAAGGAATAGGCTATAGGCTGCAGTACAGAGAACCTTTGATTAAACTATATATAGTATTTTTAAAGACTCAAGTACCCAACGAGGTACTTCTTATTTATGTTACTGGGCATTTTTGTAAATTAAGTTCAGATGAAAGCAAAATAATACTAGTTTCATTCTGGCAGAAACCCTAAAATTACCCTTTCCATGCTATAAATAAGACGGAGAATTTGCAAATATTGGTATACAGTTCATTAAAACTAGTTAATGTCCATTCATCACCTCCAAAATTTAATCATGATCTTGGGGGGGGGGGGGGTACTAAACAAGTCTTCTGGAACAGGCATTACATAGTAACAGGCATTTACGAGTAAAACACTAACTGATATTGCTAACGAGAAGTAAGCTGGATCTTCCCTCTGCCGAAGACTTAATTCACTTTATTGCTAAAACATTTTAATTAGTGTATCAGCGATGCTGTTTGTCAATTCCCTGATTAGTTTGAATAATCAAAACAAGGCCTTTAGATTCTGGACGAAAACAGGGGGAATTAAAAATTGCATTGCCTCCAAAAAGAAGCAAGCCCAGTTCTTGAAAATGAAAAGACCAGCACACGCCACCCTCATGAGTAGCACAGTTGGAAAAGAAATCGTAATTGAAACAAATACGGTTATAATTTTCCAACATTTATTTTAAAGATATGCAGACCCTTCATTGTTGACACCATTCATATCATATTCTCATATTTTAAAAGAGGGAAAGGTACTGCAAATTTGGACCACATGTTGAATGAAACCAATTCCGAAATTTAAGAATCCTAAAGATTTCTTTCCTCAGACCAATTGCAATTGTTTGTGTTCTTCTCAAGTTAAGGCTATGCTCCTTACTCTCATCAAACTTTACTTTGGACATTGGTCTTCCGCTTACAGTTATCAAGAAAAGATTAACCCTAATCTTGTTAAAAAGTTAACAAGAAAAGATAAGTTATCAAGAAAAGGTTAACCAATACGAACCTCCTGGACATGCTTTTCAGAATTCAGGGAGCCATTAATATTGCCAAAACCATTTTTGATAAAACACCTGGTTTCTGTTATACAAGTGGCCTAAAGTACTTCACTGTATCAAAAAATCCGTGAAATGTCCTAGAAGACAAAGAGACAAAGCTACCAAAGACCTCGGAGAATGCAAAGAGTATCTGTAGTGTAAATTTTTCAGATGGTAGATGACTTTCATCAACCGGTGAAATACCACCCCTTTGCTTTACCACCACTTGAAGTGGTGAAACCCACGTTTAGTCACTAGAGCAAAGTTTCCGGCATCTCCCCTCCCATACTTCTCCGTCAACCCATGCACGGTACTAAGTACTATAGGTTTTGATACCTTTCGTGTTTGGGGTTTTCATAAAAAAAAAAAAAAACTACAATGGATGCAAGAGGCAAATTGATTCAAGAGTTTTTGAATAATAATGATCTAAATATACTAAAACTCTGGATCTCCTACATATGTCCACCACCCTACAGGATCCACTTCTATAATTGACTTGTAAATTTGTTCACCGTCCATCTTTCCAATCACCGACCATGTTGTGATTGGAAAGACTCTCTGACCATGTTGTGATTGGAAAAATGGACGGTGAAAGTTAACCGATCACTTTAATAGGAACGAGAGTAGCCTTGTGCAGGTGAAGTTTTTAACGACTCCAGCTGCTATTAGTTTTTATTAATTTTTTCTGTTTTATTAACTTAAATTGGCATATTAAATTGTTTTCTAGAGTAGCTTTATATTCCTAGTTATGATACTTAGATTAATTTTTAACTTAGAGATTTTGTAGGTTAGTTACTTAGTATCGGTAAGGGTATCCAATCAACATGTTTTACAAGTTTTGCAGCTCTGGTGAACGTAACGTTTTAGCTATATTTAGCTGCTTTATTGACTTAATTGTTATATTAAATTATTTTCTTTAAGTAGCTTATAGTCCTAGTCAAGATTCTTGGTTTATTCTGAATTTAGATAGCGAGATTTTGGAAGTTAATTAATACGTAGTGTCCGTAGATTTACCGTTCGTAACTTGCCACCATTGTTATACGATACAACCTTATATCCCGTACTAGATAGCATTAGCTTAGTATAGTATATAATATTATCAATTCATCAGTAAAATTTATTAATCTTGTTAAACTTCATTGTCAATTAAATTGTACTTTTTTAACTAAATACATATAACGACTTAGATTTACAAACATAACGTTATTAATTAATACATAACTTGATACGGAAGTTATATAACGAAACTCGGATACAATACTCGATACTGAAAAAAAAAAAAAAAGTATATATATATATATATATACACAGGTGACCCCCCCCCCCCCGCTTAACGCTGATAATTCGTTCCAGAAAAACAGAGCGCTAAGTGAATCCACGCTAAGCGAGCGCCACATTCCCATAAGGTAACATATGTATTTGTGAGTTGCGGTCAGTGCCATAGGATATTTTCTAATCAATAATAAATGGTAGTGAAAAGATGCACAAATGTCGGTCAAAATATTTAATATTCAAATATTTGTACATATAAAATATTCTGCATTACATATGTATATAATTATGTGGTAACTATTTACGTATCAAAATTAAACTTAATTTTCCAATTAAAATCATGAATTTAATTGATTTAATCATGAAAAATGTGTGGATTGAACTTTGGCCCTCTTCCAAATAAACTAAAAGGGGTATTAATTTTAAATCCCCCGCAGCGTTACCACCCAACAATAAAGTCAACCGATCCTTCGCCGCTTTGAAACCTGGCATGTTTTTTTTTCTTCTTTCAATATGAAACTTCTTTTAGGCATTCGTTTCCACAAAAGTCCTGCTTCATCTATGTTAAAAACTTGTTGAGAAGTATAACACATAATACCCTTCTTCAATAATTTTAACAAGTTCTTTTTTGAAAATTTTGGCTCATTGATCTGCACTTGCAGCTTCTCCCTGGATTTTAAATCTATTCAACCAGTCCTTACCAGTTTTAAATGGTTCCACATTTTTTTTTTTTAGGTGAGTTTTCTTCAGATAATCATATTGGCTAATCTCTCCGTCTCCCTCTCCCTCTCTCTCTTAATATTTAACTTAACTGAATTCTGCATTGGATATTATCTTCAATAAAATTAGTTAGTCTTTCCATTTCAATCCTGATAGCCGGCCTAGCCCTAGTCACTTGCAGTGGAACAGCTGTCTTTCCCGCTGCTAAAATTAATTCTTTATTTTTTCACAATTGTTCTTACAGTTAAACGTGCAAGTCCTAAATTATGGCACACATCTGCTGTCTTTAACTGGAATCGATTCGCTTCAAAATGTCTAATTTAATTTTCAAATTCAGTACCGGTAGTATTTTTCTTACATTTATAGTCTTCTTACTGCGCCCAGACATTGCTTTTTCATTCTTATTGGCCATTATTAACTCTTCGAAAATATAACTGCATTAGTTGCATTAATTATGATACAATGTTCAAGTAAACTGTCCGTTACACACGATGTCTAATACTGTACTGAGTGATGACTAGACTTCGGATAACGCAAATATTACAAGCAATGTACTTGATCATTTTTTAAAATGTTGATCTCGGAACTACGTAACAAGTCACTGTACTGCAATTAAATTAGCGTGCGAGAAAATTTCACTGAGCATGGGAAAATTTTTCAAGTCGGCATGGGAAATGTTTTAATGCCATTTTGCTATTCATTTTCAAGCTATCGACTTCATCAGATGAAACGATTTCGTTAAATATGCCAAAAATGCAATTTGTAAAAGAGCGTTATAGTGATCTGTGACAGCATTATAGTCAGATATGGATTATAATATAAGAACAGCGTTCTTATATATAGCGAATCAGCGTAAAGCGAACTGCGTTATAAAGGGGGCCTGCTGTATATATAGTGTTATAACTGCATTGGGATATAAGTTTAGGTTTATAATTTTGTACTGAAATTGAAATTTTATTGAAATTGAATCGAAATCATGACTTAGACCAGCTCAGCAAAGCAAAAGGCTCAAGCCAATGAGAGTACTGTGGCTCAGGGGAGAATTGAGAGGGGCAGTTGCCCTCTGAATCACAGCCTTTTAAAATGCATTGCTTGTGTGATGTTGTAGTAGCAGTAGTAGTGGCATGTGATGCAAGAAAGCAAGTGTATGAGCTTATGCAGCATCAGCCAAAAAAAAAAAAAAAATCACACCACTCCCTCCAAATGCCTGTACAGTTCCTCCTTAAATTTATTTAACCTATTAACTTCAACAACGACAGATGGAAGTTTGTTCCAACAATTAACCACCCACCGGCTAAAGGCAAATTTCCGCACATCTATTCTACATCTGTCTTTTCTTAATTTGAATTTATGCCCCCTTAGGTTTGTAATCTGAACAAGTGGAAGGATCCCATCAGAATTCAGCTTGCTCAACCCATTCAAGGACTTATACACCTCAATCAGATCACCGTGCAGGTGCTTAGTCTCCAGCCACTGCAATTTGCAGAACTTAAGCCTCTCTTAGTAAGAGGATCCCTTCATTCCCCTCACCAATCTTGTTGCCCTTCTCTGTACACGCTCAAGCAAATCTACAATCTACATCCTTCCTAAAATGAGGCCTACAGACCTGTACACAGTACTCAAGACATGGCCTGACTATTGCCTTATACAGAGGGATAATCACCTTTTCCCTGCTAGCAAAATTCCTATATATCATTGACAAAACCCCATGACCTGCCCTGGCAGCCTGTCTGCATTGCTCAGAAAACTTCATATCTGACTGAACAATTACTCCAAGGTCTTTTTCCTTTTCTACCACCTTAAGTGTAGTACCACACAGTTGGTACGTTTCTCTGGGATTACTTCTACCCATATGCAGTACTTTGCATTTGTCAAGGTTAAACTTCAGTTGCCACTTTTTAGCCCATCTGCCCAAAAATATCTAGATCCTGTTGCAGTAGCACACTGCCATTACTGTTATTAACAACCCTGCCAACCTTTGTATCATCTGCAAACTTCGACACTAAGCCTGATATACCTTAATCATTATCATTGATAAATATACAAAACAACAGAGGACCCAACACTGAACCCTGTGGGACTCCACTAATAACATTAGTCCACGAAGAGCAGCACCCATTAATTACAACCCTCTGTCTTCTCCCACTCAACCATCCTTTGTGGAGCAATCAAGTACGGGACATGATATTGCGATGTAAGGAGTGTGAGGAAATCAGGCCAGAACTCAGCGTTGTTTTGGGCCTATATGAGAGCTTGAAGGACAGGGTGGATGCCCTAGACGGATCTAAATTGAGGGGCCCATCAAGCTCTAAGCTGCCGACATCAATGCCAGAGCTTGTACTTGATCATCAAACAACACAGCAACAACCCCCAAGGCAGAATGTGCTGGTCCCACAGGAACTAGTAGTTGTCAGTCACTCGATTGTCAGGGAAATGGGGAACATATTGTGTAAAAAAGAATAGGTTGAAGAGGACCATGGTATGTCTGCCAGGGGCAAAGGTTGATGATGTTGTAGAGCAGATATCATCTTTTAAGGGCACAAAAGGTGATATTGTTGTACACGTTGGCACTAATGATATTAAGAGTAGGAGACTGGCAGAATTACTTAACAAGTACAGGTCACTGTTGAAAAAAAGTCGTAAATTAGGGTTGAGTTTGAAAGTGTCTGCAATTTTGCCCAGACACGATAGGAGGGAGTATATGATGAGAGCCTTTTTGATCAATTCGGCCCTGCAGAGATTGTGCAAGGCTCAAGGGGTAGAATTTTTCTCAGCCTGCTCTGTGCTTGTTAACAGAAGAGACTGCTTCTACAGGGATGGGATACACTTAAATAGAAAAAGTGCAAGAATATTTTCTGATACTATCGAGGCAGTGTTAAGTCGGTTGGAAAACTGCTAGCTTGTGGCAATATATGGACTAATAGATTAACAGTGGCCGCTGGCAGAGGTAAAAGTGATTCTTGCACTGCTTCTATTGGAATAAGCAGCAGCCTGGAAAATAAGATGCAGGTATTTCAGAGACTGCTGGGAGTCATTGCAGTACAAGTAAACACATAGGTTGAGTTAGGGTAACTAGGAATAGGAACAGTTGCATGTATACTTGCTTGTACAGCAATGCTAGGAGTTTGGTAAATAAATTTGATGAATTTGATGTGTTGGTCAAAACATCAAAGACAGATATTATTCGGATATCAGAGACGTGGTGTCACACAGATATAAGGAATGCAGAACTGGAATTTGGAGAGTACAACAATGCATTCAGGAAGGATAGGAAGGGAGGGAGGAGGGGTTATGCTATTAGTTAAGAAACACATAAAATTCAAGGACGTGCTGCCAGTCATCTGTGCAGTGTCGAGTTAATTTGGTGTGACATAAGCACTGGGAGATCAAAATTAAGAGTAGGAGTGTGTTTTAGGCCTAATGACACTGATGAGAATAATAAAAAACTGGACAGAGAAATAGAGTGGGCCAGTAAATCAGAGAATCTTATAATGGGGATTTTAATTTCCTAGATATTGACTGCAATTTGTGGGTTGGTCACTCACACACTAGCAAGTATTTTGTGTCTTTATTGGATGATTGTTTTCTACAGCAGCATGTTTGGGAGGCAACTAGAGGGAGTAATATTCTTGATCTGATTATCAGTAGTGCTTTTTCATGCATTAAGAATCTGCAGATAAAACAACCACTAGGTGGCAGTGATCACAGTTTGCTGAAGTGGGATTTACTCAAAGTGGTAACAACCATCAGGGGTAAAGTGAAGGGTTTTTGCTTTCATAAAGGCGACTACAATAGTCTGAGAGAGTATTTAAATTCCATACAGTGGAACCAACTGATGATGTTATCAACAGCAAATTCAAAATGGGAAGCATTCAAAAAATTAATCTTGGAATCTAGGCTTTTCATACCAACTAAGAAATATTGTTCAAGGTTTAGGCTAAAATGGATATCAGATGAACTAATGAGACATGTGGCACAGAAAAAAAAAATGCATGTAATACATATAAATTAACAGGTGGCACGGAAGCCTATGATAGATATAAGCTGGTCTGTAATCAAGTCACAAAGGAGGTTAGCAGGCAAAGGCAGATTATGAGAAATCTTTGGCAAAGGATGCAAAGAAAAACAGAAAAGAGTTCTTTACTTATTTAAACTCTAGAAGAAAGGTTATGAATTAGATTTGTCCACTTGATATAAATGGTTCAACTGTTGATGATCCTGCTAAGGTTGCTAACAAACTAAATAAGTATTTTGCATCTACATTAACACATGAGGAGTTATTCATGGATGGGAATGCCAGAGGTGAATTGTTTGTTTGTTTGTTATTTGGTTTTTAGGAGCATTAGCAACTAAGGCCATATTGCTGCAGGGATATGCAGTGGTCATTCCCTGACCTTTCCGCATCCTCCGTATTTGGTGGTCACGGGCTCGAACCCCGGTCTAATCAAGAAGCGTGTGCTACGCACTGGCTACAGAGGTGCCTAGAGGTGAATTAAACTCTGGTAGTGAGCTAGTTGATTTTGTAATAATTGAGAGTAAAGTGGAGGAGAAATTGTCGAAGATAAACATAAGAAAGGCACCTGGGGTGGATGTGATTTATCCAGTTATATTAAAGGAGGCAGCAGCAGAAGTAAGCAAACCCTTAACCATAATTATGAGAGCTTCCTTGGATTCAGGGGAGGTACCCATTGACTGGAGATGTGCAAATGTGACCCCAATTCACAAAGGAGGGTCAAAGGGTTACACAAATATTTACAGACCTGTTAGTTTAACTTCTGTTCCAGGGAAATTAATGGAAGCCCTGGTTAAGTAAGAGCTGCAGGATCATCTAGACAAGACTTCAGTTATAGCCCAGATACAGCAACGGTTTGTTAAGAGGAAGTCTTGTCTGACCAATTTGATTGGATACCATGATGTGAGGGAAGTGGATGCAAAGAATTTTGAGATCATATATTTGGATCTTAGAAAGGCTTTTGTTACTGTTGCACATGGAAGACTGCTGCACAAATTGGAGTAGTGTGGCATTGGAGCCAAATTGCTGCAATGGATAAAGGGATGGTTGAATGGAAGGAGACAGAGTAGTAATCTGTGGACACTACTCTTCATGGATTAATGTTATTTGTGGAGTCCCCCAGGGTTCTGTGTTGGGTGCATTGTTATTTTCTGTATTTATTAAGGATATTGATCATGGTGTGTCACGCTTAATGTTCAAGTTTGCAGACGATGTGAAGGGTAGCAGGGTTGTTAATGACAGTACGTTGTTGCAACAGGATCTAGAAAAGTTGAGCAGATATGCTGAGAGGTGGCAACTGCAGTTTAACATTGACAAATGTAAAGTACTGCATATGGGAAGTAGTAACCCCCAAAGTAACGTATGAGCTGTGTGGTGATACACTGACAGTGGTAGAGAATGAAAAGGACCTGGGAGTAATTGTGCAGGCAGATATGAAGTGTTCTGACGGGGCAGACAGTCTGGAAGAGTAGCTCATAGTGTCTTGTCAATAATGTATAGGAATTTTTCTAGCAGGGATAAGGAGGTGATAATAACCTTGTCAGGCTACACCTTGCATACTGTGTACAGGTCTGGAGACTTCATTTTAAGAAGGATATTGAACTGCTGGAATGATCACAGAGAAGGGCAGCAAAATTATTGAATGTAACAAAGGGTTGCTCTTACGAAGAAAGACTTAAGTTTTGCAAATATCAGTATTTGGAGACTAGGCACCTGCGAAGTGATCTGATTGAGGTGTATAAAGCCTTGAATGGTTTGAGCATGAAATTGCTGATAGGATTCTTCCTCTTGCCCAGAATAATCACTTGAGAGGGCATAAATTCAAATTGAGGAAAGACAGTTGTAGGATAGATGTGCAGAAGTTTGCCTTTAGCCAGCAGGTGGTTGATTGCTGGAACAAACCTCCAGCAGTCAACCACCTAACAACTTCTACAACTTGTTGTTGTAGAAGTTGATAGCTTAAATAGATTCAAGGCAGAACTAGACAAAGATTTGAAGCTAGTGGATGGGTGAAATAAGAATGTTTTTTTTTTTTTTTTGCTGATGCTGTATAAGCTTGCTTTCTTGCATCATGTGCCTTTACTAATACTAGTGGATCTCTGGTCATTCTGGAATTCTGGGAAATAAAAATGCTGACATTGCCACTAAACATGATGCAGGATATTTCAGAGACTCCTGAATTATCCTTCATCCGGATATTCCTGAAAAACAAGATGCAGGATATTTCAGATTGCTGGGAGTCATTGCGGTACAACACGTGGGTTGTATTAGGGTAGCAAAGAATAGAAACAGTGCATGTATACTTGCGTGTACACCAATGCTAGGAGTTTGGTAAATAAATTTGATGAATTTTTAGGTATTGCTCAAAGCATCAAAAGGCGGATATTGTTTGGATATCAGACGTGGTGTCACACAGATATAAGGAATGCAGAACTGGAATTTGGGGAGTACAACGTCTACAGACAGGATAGGAAGGGAGGAAGGGTTATGCTATTAGGTAAGAAAAACATAAAATCCAAGGAAGTGAAGCCAGTCGACATCACTGGACAGTGCAGTGTCATGTCAGTTTGGTATGACATAAGCATTGAGAGATCAAAATTGAGAATAGGAGTGCACTATAGGCCTAATGACTCTGATGAGTATAATAAGAAACTGTACAGGGAAATAGAGTGGGCCAGTACATCAGATAGTCTTATAATGGGGGATTTTAATTTCCCAGATATTGACTGTAATTTATGGGTTGGTCACTCACACACTAGCAAAGCTTTTGTGGATTTATTGGATGATTGTTTTCTACATCAACATGTTCGGGAGCAAATAGAGGGAGTAATACTTTTGATTTGATTATCAGCAGTGATTCTTCATGCATTAAGAATCGGAAGATGAGGGAACCACTAGGTTGCAGTGATCACAGTGTGCTGAAGTGGGATTTACTCAAAGAGGTAACTATCATCAGGGTTAAAGGGAAGGGTTATTGCTTTCGTAAAGGCGACTAGGATGGACTGAGACATTATTTAAATTCTATACAGTGGGACCAACAGAAGATGTTACCAACAGCAAATTCAAAATGGGAAGTATTCAAAGAACTTATCTTGGAAGCTACTAGGCTTTACATACCAACTAAGAAATATTGTTCAAGTTTTAGGCCTAAATGGATGTCAGATGAACTAATGAGACATATGACAGAGAAGAAAAATGTATGGGATACATATAAATTAACACATGACACAGAATCCTATGATAGATACAAGTTGAGCTGTAACCAAGTTACAAAGGAGGTTAGGCAGGCAAAGGAAGATTACGAGAAATCTTTGTCAAGGGATGCAAACAAAAACAGCAAAGAGTTCTTTACTTATGTAAACTCTAGAAGGAAGGGGATGAATCAGATTGGTCTACTTGATATCGATTAGTCAACTGTTGATGATCGAGCTCAGGTAGCTAACAAACTAAATGAATATTTTGCATCGACATTCACACATGAGAAGTTTTTCAGCGAGGGGAATGCCAGAGGTGTATTCAATTCCTGCAGTAAGCTACAGAATCTTGTAATAACTGAGAGTAAAGTGGAGGAGAAATTGTTGAAGATAAACACAAGAAAGGCACCTGGGGTGGATGGGATCTATCCAGTTAAATTAAAGCACGCAGCAAAGGAAGTAAGCAAACCCTTAGCCATAATTATGAGAGCTTCCTTCGACTCAGGGGAGTTACCCACAGACTGGAGATGTGCAAATGTGACCCCAATTCACAAAGGAATATCAAAGGCTAACACAAGTAATTATAGACCTGTGAGTTTAACTTCTGTTCCAGGAAAATTAATGGAGGCACTGGTTAAAGAAGCACTGCAGGATCATCTAGACAAGACTTCAGTTATAGCTCGGACACAGTATGGTTTTGTTAAGGGGAAGTCTTGCCTGACCAATTTGATTGGATACTATAATGCAGTCACAAAAGAACTGGATGCAGAGAATAACTTTGATATTATCTACTTGGATCTTAGAAAGGCTTTTGATACTGTTGCACTCGGAAGACTGCTGCACAAATTGGAGCATTGTGGAATTGGAGGCAAATTGGTGTTATGGATAGAGGGGTGGTTGAGGTGGAGAAGACAGAGAGTGGCAATCAATGGACACTGCTCATCGTGGTGGAGTCCCTCGGGGTTCACTGTTGGGTCCATTATTGTTTTCGGTATTTATAAATGATAAATATCATCAATATATAAATATTTATAAATATTTATATATTGATGATGGTATATCAAGCTTAATGTCCAAGTTTGCAGACGATACAAAGGTTGGCAGGGTTGTCAAAGACACTATTGACACTATGCTGCTGCAACAAGATCTGGAAAGGTTGAGCAGATGGGCTGAGAGGTGGCAAATTAAGTTTAACATTAACAAATACAAAGGGCACTAGGAAAGTTTTGCAATACAGCTTTGTTTATTTAATTTTTTCAAAGTAATTTCCTCTACATTCAATACACCTCCATCCTCCGAAACCAATCTTTAAACCAGTTCTGCCAAGTTTCACTAGGGAGTAAAGCACACTCGTAGTCCCAAGCCCGTAGAAGGTCCTCATCACTGGAAAACCGCCTCCCTTTTAGCTTCATTTTCACATGCGGGAACAGTGCAAAGTCGCAGGGAGCAAGGTCTGGACTGTAGGGAGGGTGCTCGAGAAGTTTCAGTCCTGTCGTGGTCAAATATTCGGTGCAAGCTTTGGCGCGGTGAGCTGGAGCATTATCGTGATGGAGGTACCAGGTGTTTATTCTTGACTTTGGCCGCAGGTTCTTCATAGATCCAATGACTTTAGGCAGACATTGATCAGTATACCACTTAGCTGTGACTGTCTTCTGTGTGTCCAAAACGACACGTTCCACAATTCCACTCGATTTGAAAAATACAGCTATCATTTTCTTCTTTACAGATCGGGATTTTCTGACAATTACGGGTGTGTCGTCACCATCAAAGACCCAAACTTTGTTTTGAGCCTTGGTCGGCAGATCGTAATAGTACAGCCAAGTCTCGTCACCTGTCACGATGTTGTTCACATACCGAGATTGTCCCTTATCAAACTTTTTTAACATCTCCCGGCACCAAGTCACACGTCGTGTCATCTGCTCTTCAGTCAGTTGATGCGGCACCCAGAGAGAACAAAGTTTCTTCACGTGCAAATGATCTTGCAGAATCGAACGAATTGCTGGTGCATTTAGCCCCAAAGTATCCTCTATCTGTTGGTAGGTCACTCGCCTGTTTTCGTCAAGCATTTTCCTCACAGCAGTAACGTTTTCCTCCGTAACTGACGTTCTTGGCCTTCCCGGCCTCTCAGAATCCTCCAGAGTGAAATTTCCCCTTTGGAATTCTCTATACCACCTGAATATCGTACGATGTGGACAATCATCATCTAGTGCAAGAGTCATTTCTTCTAAGCACTGGTCTATGGTTAAACCACGCACGAAATTATACCGCAAAACTGTCCTTATCTCATTTCGTGACCACGATGCCATCGCAAGTACTTTACACTCTCACTACTAATGAATAACTGAGCCCATCGACTTGGCGCGGCGGCTACTATGCACGTATGAACATGTCTCAACATGCAGCGACAAGCAGCTTCCTGTGATTCATTGTTGCGTCATATTGCAAAACATTCCTAGTACCTTTTGTATAAAGTACTACAAATGGGAAACAGCAATCCCAGAGCAGCGTATCAACTTTGTGGTACTACACTGACAGTGGTTGAGAATGAAAAGGACCTGGGGATAATTGTGTAGGCAAATAAGTTCTCTGATCAGTGCAGACGGGTTGCAAGAGTAGCTCATGGTGTCTTGTCAATGATATACAAGAATTTTACTAGCAGGGATAAGGAGGTGATTATTCCCTTGTATAAGGCAATGGTCAGGCCACACCTTGAGTACTGTATACAGGTCTGGAGGCCTCATTTCAAGAAGGATGTAGAGCTGCTGGAACGAGTACAGAGAAGGGCAACAAGATTAGTGAATGGAACAAAGGGGTACTTTTACGAAGAAAGGCTTAAGTTTTGCAAATTACAGTGTCTGGAGACTAGGCACCGGCGAGGTGATCTGATAGAGGTGTATAAAGCCTTGAATGGTTTGAGTGTGCTCAATGCTGATGGGATTCTGCCTCTTGCTCAGAATAATCACCTGAGAGGCCATAAATTCAAATTGAAGAAAGACAGATGTAGGATAGACATGCAGAAATTTGCCTTTAGCCAGCAGGTAGTTGGTTGGTGGAACAGACTTCCATCCCTTGTCATGGAAGTTGACAGCCTAAATAAATTTAAGGCTCAGCTAGGCAGGTATTTCGAACGAACGAAGGGGGGAAGTGGAAGTGGTTTTTTTTTTTTTTTTTTGGCTTAATCTGCATAAGCTTGCTTTCTTGCATCATATGCCTCTACTAATGCTAATGCTAACATCGTCAACCTACTTTCTCACGACATCCTCAGGTTCCTTGCAGCAACTATAAGCCTATCATTCGCAAAGCATGCTATGACAACTGCTCACAGATCTGGAAAAATAACATGAACAATAAACTTTACCAGGTAAAACAAGGTCCAAAGCTGTGGCTCTCTAGCTTCTGACGAAATACGAGAGGAAGTGGTATAGGGAAGATTCAGAATTTGACACACTCATCATACTCACCTCTTCCTGCTATTGGGTGAAAACCCGCCTCACAGTTCATTCTGTCAGATGCAACTTACAGCCTTCATTTTCAGGTTGATTGTCCCTTACATTCAACCATCCACTCTAACACTTTTGAATCTCTCTCTCTCTCTCTCTGCCTGTGCATATTGAACATCTCTCATGATTTCTATCACTTCATTGGAAATGAAGCAAATATAGAAGAACTTTTGATGTACATAAATTATAATTTAGGTACATAATAATATAATATATTTAAATCATAAAATAATATATTTAAATCATATGCTCCTATAAGGAGCATATGATTTAACATCTATAGTTATATGTTGCCTGTAAATAAATAATGAACAGACACAATATTGCCTCAGTAGCCCTTGTCTCGTTAAGCCCAATATCAACGACCAACGGAGGACGAGAGATATCCAACTTTGATCCAAGAATCATCATCTTTGTTTTTGACAAGCTGATTTTAAGCTTATTGGTAATAATCCAAGTTACCACTGACCAAAATGGTGAGTTCATCCGTGTACGCTGGTATTTTTACATTATCGAAAGATCGGGAGATCACTGCTGCATCACCCTCTAGATACTTATCTTGATACTTGCCTATTAGACTTGACTATTATGGTTCTTTTGGCAAAGTAATTTTAGATTAGTAAGTAAAGGTGATTGAAATACCTAGCCGATCGCGATACTGTAGCATGCTCTCCCACCAAAGGGAGCCGAAAGTGCCCTCGAAAATGGCACTTTCATATTTGTATTCCAAGTTTTCAATGGAAGAGACAAAGTCCACAAGAGCATCTACGCAGGAACATCTGGGACAGAAGCCATATTGACTCCTTGAAATCACATCCTGTTCTACCAATAGATTATTGAATCTAATGGCCATTAGTTGCTCCAGTAGTTTACCTAAATTAGCCAGCTGAGCAATTGGCCTATATGACTAGGAGCTTTTATCCTGCTTATTAACTTAGCAACGGTGACCTTCCAAATTTTCAGAAAACCTTCTTACTTGAAAGCATCTGTTGAATAAGTTTAGAAGAACATCAGGTTTTAATTTCACCACTAAGAATAAAAAATATTTTCCACAAGATCTAGTTCTGTACATTAACTTTTTGAGAGATAGATTGCAATTCATCCAACATAAAAGGTTCAGTGGTAGTTGAGGGTGCATAAGATTCATTATCCAATTGAATTTTAGAATGAAAAAGAGAGTCTAAAGAAGTGGAAAAAGAGCATCTAAGATCGCATTTGCTGAATCATACTAGGTCATTGTTTCCACAGATTCAACTACAATTGAGCCAAAAATATTAGAATTAAAGGTCTTTCCTCTAACAATCTTGTAAAGAAGACCCCAAGAGTTAGCATTTCCAGAGGTATGCACGAAATTCATAAATGTTTCACACTTTCAACACATAGCATTAGATGAGAAATAGGTAAGGTTTCAGAAGCAAGTTTCTGTTCATCAAGGTCCAGAAGAATGCAAGAGTCAAAAGCTTTCCAGTCAATGTTTCTGATGGAAAATCTTATTAATTCTGGTTGTGAGAAAGCGTGTAAAGATGGAATGGCAGAATCAGGGGAAAACACATAATAGATGACTCTATGGTCACTTGTACACAGTCCACATATACAGTCCAGTCAGCAAGCTGCAAACCAAAGTAAGAGTTTGTCAATGTTATGTCTATATTAGATTCTCCTGCGTAACTTGAAAAAGTATGAGGGTGATTTCAATTCTTGTGAATTGAAAAACTGATTAGTGATGAAGTCTTCCAAGAGAAGTCCATGTGAATCTGTAGAAGAGCTGTGCCAAAAGTTTGATTTAGTTTTTACGCCTGATGAGGTCAAAATATTACTATTTAGGCCCAAAGTATTTATCACAGACTCAAGATAAGCAAGAGAGTGATTAAAGTCTTCTGATGGAGGGAAGTTAAGGGAAATTAAGTAAAAATTCATTAAGGAGTGTGTAACAAGAATGCAAATGGAGAACTGAATGCATAATCCATGAAGAATGGTGACATCTAAAGAATCATTAAAAATTAACATGCAAGTTTTTTTTTTTAGAAATGAATAAGAAAAGGAAAAGAACTTGTAAATTCAATGAAGCATTAGCTTCTGAGTTTACTTATTTGAAAAAAATCAAAAAATGAAGATGTTTTTATTTGTAATAAATGTAATGGAACTTTTTCGATTTTACATGGAGGAAGAAATGACATAACGAAATGTCTATCAACAGAAAAACATAAGTCATTACAAAACAAAGCTTGTTTAAAATTGGATGATTATTTATGTAAAAAAAAAACATTTGGGCAAAAAGAATTTCAGTTAGCCCTATCTGAAGGAGTTTTTTTATTTTCATACGATTAATCACAATCACAGCTTCAGATCAATGGATTGTACATCGAAAATTATTCAACAGTTATTCGAAACCAAATTGTCTTGTGCTAGAACAAAAACAGAGGTGATTGTATGCAATGTCTTATCCCCCCCCATGCTTTTGCCAAATTAAAAGAAGAACTTGATACTGTGAGCTTTATATCGATTTATTCTAACACATCGAATCACAAAGACTTGAAGTTATTTCCAACACTTATTTGTTACTTTTCACCGTATTATAACGCATCGAATCACAAAGACCTGAAGTTATTTCGAACACTTATATTTGTTACTTTTTACCAAATGATAGTATAAAAATTTAAATCATTGATTTAGCATCACTCCCAGGTGAAACTTCTAAAATTATATTTCAAAATTTAAATGTTTTAGAATCAAATAATATAAAAGAAAAAGTCAATGCTTATTATGCAGATAATGCAAATTCTAATTACAGAGGAGAAAATAAGAAAGGGATTAATAATGTTTTTCAAAATTAAATGATAATTTAAATATTTAAATCAAAAAATCATTGGTGTTGGCTGTGAAGCACATATAATACATAACTCAATTCAAACTGCTGCAGATTTACTACCGATATACATTGAACAAATTATCATTAAAATATATTCCTATTTTTACATAAAACTTTTTATACCTTTAAAATCTTATTTTGAAAGCTAAGAAAAAATTCCCAAGGATAATTCAATCAATTTTTGAAAACGATCAAGCTGAGTTACGGTTACATTTCCTTCATATCTGTTTCAGACAGCAATAAAAGACATTGAATGTGATAAAGTGACAGCATCAAAGTGCTCAATGAGATCAACAATTTAAAATTTAAGTGCAAAAAACGGCTCGAAAATGATTTCATACCTATCGCTATTTGCAAATAAATTAAAAAAAATTTGATAGAAAATTGAAATGGAGTGGTTTATTAGGCACGTATGTAATTTTTATACATTAGATAGTATGAATCAGAGCTGTAATACTCAATATGTTCTACGTTGATAATAATATCAGTAAATTAATAAGAGGAGTTTACCTCAATATAGTACGTGGAACACTTCCGTATGATACCCTCCAGAAATTAAAACGGAAAAAACGAAAAAATCGACAACTTACCGGTACATTAAAGTAAAATATAAATAATTAAATAATTAAAGTAAAATATAAATAATTAAATAATCAATTTAACACAATTCAAAATCAATTCAAAACAATTAAAATTCAAATTAACGCAATTAAAAGAATCTAACGAAAATATTCAAAACGATTTTCCTTCCTGAAGCTGACAATGCTTTTCGACCGACTGTCGTGATCACAGGAATGAAAATTACCGAATCAGGCTAAACCTGCAACTTAAATAGTGATTATATGTCTTCGCGCATGCGCCTAAAGGTCCACGCATCGGAGATCAAATATGGCCGCCGAACATTAACGAGAATTCTCGTGTAATTTAATTTCAACGGTTTCTGCAATTAATAGTCGCGTATAATTACGTTGAACGTTAAGTATTTTGGCCTCGTTAAATAAAAAAGTATGTTTTTCGTTTATGGCATGAAACGCTAATTCTGACGCTGCTGAACGAGAAGCACGAACTGAGGCTTCGTGTTGATTTACACGAATATTAAGAGAAAACCGCGTCGAACCCTGGTAAGACGAGTCGCAATCACCGCAAGAAATGTTGTATACTAGATCATTAATTTGTGTTGCGAATGCGGAAAGAACCGAGCGATTGTTCAGTATAGTGTGTAACTTCCGTATAGGCCTAGCTATAATTTTAAATTCGGTATCTTTAAAGAATCTGTTAAGTTGTTTGTGCCACTGTTCAACATATGGGACAGAAATAAAGTATTTTTTGATATTACTATTGTTGATTGGTGTAATATTTTTTATCCTATCCTTAGCTTGTACCCTAATTCGATTTATTGTATTAATGGGATAACCCCTGTTCAAGAATCTGCTAGTTAATATTTGTATTTCTGAGTCCAAAGCAGAATCCGTCGTTGAATATTTATAGGCATTTAGAAATTGATTAAAGATAATCGATCTTTTGTAGGTGAACGGGTGGTAGCTATTATAATGAAGAAGCATACCGGTGTTTGTGGGTTTTCGATAGATGCTAAATTGTATTTTGTAAATTGCTTAGATGATCTAGAACAACAGACTTGGCATTTTAACAATATTCTACAATTTGAATGGATTTCTCTTTAATCAACAATGCAATGGAATTCTATACAATCATCATTAGTTTACGTCATAGAATATTTTCCTGATTTCGTCGTCTTCGAAAATGACTTATTCGATAAAGTGTTGTATTTGAAGCAGTTTGTTCAGGACAAAATAATCAACTGGGAAAACAATAATTTCCACTTAACAATTTTTTATTATTTTTTTTTTCACATTACTTTTTCACATTTTAAATCTAACAATATTTCTTTTAAAAATATTTTAAATATTGTGGAATATGGAATGTGCATTCCCAGTACAAATGTGGCAGCAGAGAGAGTTTTTATTTTTTTTTTCACAAATAAATAAATTATGGACAACTGACAAAATCCAAATGAGCATAAACAGTAAAAGCAATATTAAATGTGAAAATTAATTTAGCCAATTCCTGAAGAATTTTATAACATATCCAATAATACAATTTTTTTGAAGAAAATTCAAATTCATGTCAGTGAAAAGTACAACTGAAAATATGATAGTTATTGGTGGTGTTTAATTTTATTACTTTAATAATTGTTATGATTTTATGCAACAGTATTAATAAACAGTATAAAAGGTACATTTATTTTTTAAGTTTAAATTGTCATGCTTTAACATATAAAATACCTAGCCACTTTAGACTAGTTTAGAAGTAATACAGCACTCATTCAGTGCTTTGAGTGCAGTCAGACTGCACTCAGAGCACTGAATGAAACCATCAGTAAACCAAATAGCTGTGCCATTGGTTCTAAGAATGGTTTTATTGTTCCAGTCAGTGTGACTAAAAAAGTGTACACTGAAAAGTTTACCAAAATGGTACCAAGGGACCGTTTTGTCTGAACCCATTTAAATGGCAGGATTAGAAGCGAGATGCCTTTGTAACAACATTGTGACTGCACTTGCAAGTTGTAGACTTCCACTGATTATTCAGGCATAGCCTGTATGCTCCCATAACCACATAACTACTTCTACTGATTCATTTCACTAAAGCAGTAGAAGCTGTGTGAGTTGATCTCACAGCTCCTGTTATGCTGATACAGGCCAGCCTCTATAATTTGCGGAGTTAAAGCTGGCCCGTTTCAGTCCATCCAAATGGCTATCTACGACCAGGTACCACAATAATGGGGATTGGACCCCCCCCCCCCAGAAAACCCCAGCTAGTGGAAACCAGATGGGTGTCCCCAAACAGGCTGGCTGAAACTGTCTGGACAGACAGACAGCAGTGAGTACTACTTTTGATCCCCCGCTTGTGTACAGCCTGATTAAAGTAGTGAAGGATGCTCTATCGAAAGTGCATTCAATATCAAGAAAAGTAGCAATGCCAACCTCTTTGAATTCAATTGCTTTTTTCAAGGCATAAAATAATGCCAGGAAAGCAGTGTCTAGATTTGCTTGTTGATAGCAAATTGTACATTCGAGAGAGAGAGAGAGAGAGAGAGAGAGAGAGAGACAGAAAGGATAACCACTGCCTTACGTATATATGTCTGTCAATCAGTTTTTCCAATGTTTTTAAGAGAAAGGGTAGCAGGCTGATCAGTCTGTATGCATTAGCCTCGTGATATGGCTTGTCTTGAAGCACTTGGGTCATGCCCAAGAGCAAGACAGGCTCTGTAGATTCTGCAGAAAATTGGAAGAAGTAAATTTAAAGCTTCCTGAAGGTGTATAGGAAAAATTTCGTTTATAACTGGTGACTTATATGGCTTAAAGGAATTACTAGCCCATTTAATCTTTCATAAGTGACCACCTTAGGGGCCACTATCCAATCCTTCCTCTTGACTAGGCCACAGAAGAGATAGGTAGTAAATAGGTGATTCAATGATTTTAGAATCTGGAATGTGTACTGCTGACATTTCTTTTAGTGTCTCTTTACCATATTCAGTATAGCATTCATTACCTACTTTTGTAGTATCCAGATGATTGTATTTGCTGGTTACATTAGCTGTTCTTTCACAAAAGTACCTCTATGAGGCCCTTATTGCTTGTATTTGGTGAGGGCAGCTTTATACTGTGACAATCACTAAGTTTTTGCCACGATTAAAGAGTTTCCAAGATTGTGATTTAAGACTGCTAAGCTCATTATTCCACCAAGGATATTAGAACAATTGTGGTGGTAGGATGGAAGGATGGCACGTTGTAACTGGCTAGCAGCCGGCTTGATATCCATCACTGAGGAAAACTTAGAGAAGTTACCTCTGAATAGAATCTCTAAGTCTTTTTTTTACCTGTCCCAGTTTGTCCTCTTAGGATTCCTGAACTCCTTTTGCTCTCTTACTGGAGAGCCCGAAATAGAGAAATGGATATCTGTGATATGATAATGAAGGTTTGGTGACTTCAGTTCTGTTAGAACTGAAGTCACCAAACCTTCAATGTAAACCTTTAATGTGACTTCAGTTCTGTTAGAAGCAACAAAAGTGGGTTCATTGCCGTGGTTCAGAGTATTTAGTTTCATAAAAGCTAGATATTACATTAGATTATTGCCTCTTTGCTGATTGTTTGGGGCACCTCCGTAGCCAGGTGGGCAGGAGCAGCAGTGCGTAGCACACGCTTCTTGATTAGACCAGGGTTCGAGCCCGTGACCACCAAATACGGAGGATGCGGAAAGGTCAGGGAATGACCACCGCATATCCCTGGAGCAATATGGCCTTAGTTGCGAATGATCCAAAAAACAAAACAAACAAACTTTGCTGATTGCAGTTACTAGTGCTCCATACAGAGTGATGTGCATTAGCATCAGAGCAAATAAGTTTTTCACCCTGTAATTTGGAGTGATTAACTAAATTTATGACCTCTTGCAGGGGTGGACTACTCAGATCGTCATGGAGAAAATAGGATGAGGCAAATAAAAGTTCTCTCACATCACTCCCCATTGACAGAAAGAGTTGCACCGTAACAGGTCTCTGGATTGAAATTCTGGCAGGGTTAGAGCATGCAATCTGTTATGCACTAAAATACAGGCTCTTGTCGTATCACTAGATTGATCATAAAGTTTACCAGCATTATATAAACCCATAGGTCCAGGGTTCGTGTATCATTGCCAGATTTCTATTCTCCATAACCAGGCTATGGCAGAGAACAGCTGCAGTAATGGAGATTGATCTGCAAAACGTTAAGCTCCATGGTGGGGCTAGGCAAAAAGATAAGACTGACAGTTGCTGTGCTCTTTTTACCTAGAAAGAGAAGAGTAACCAGGAGTGTTCTCCTCAAAGGCACCTCAGCTGAACTGGTCAGCTCTATCTCCATTGCAGCATTGCTCTCATCAGCAGTTGGGTCTGACAGAGAGCCAGGATCAGCTGCCAAAGTAATAAGGGAGTGATCAGAGGAAGATTTGACTTCCTCCATTGAGGTGTTAGTAATGCTGATTTGTTTGTTGACCTCCTTGTCAGTGTCACATCCGGGTTGGGGCATTGTTTTGTCCAGGTCTTGAAGGATCTTAAAGATCCCTTCATCTACACCAGTATAGGCAGAGAATCTGACTTCCTTATAAATAGTAGCAGATGCGCAGTCCACATGAAAAATCCACCTGACTGTATGGGGATCAAAGGTCATCAATTTTGTTGATGACCCTCCATCAGTCAGTGTTAAGCTGATTATTATAGGCTTGTTAAGAGGAAATTAGGGTCTTTAGTCCAGATGCCCCTGGTCTTGAAGGCAACATTGACAGGTTTCAGAAGGTTACTGGCTTTGGCCACCTTCAGGCTCGTATCCTCGAGAATACTGTCATTTTAGTCATAATTTGTTTTGAACCAAGTACCATTGCCACACAAAATTGCACCACCAGTGAATTGATAATTTTTTATAAGCAGCAGAGATCCTCCCTGAGGGGTGCTATCTGCACACTTCAATATCTCACACTGGACAGTGCCTTATTGTACATAAGTAATTTTCTCAGGAGGGAAATTTTCCTTGACATTTTTATTAGGCCAACCCCCTCACTGTAAGGTCTAGAACAGCTGTCTCTAGACCTTAGCTGGTATTGGCTTAACAGTAGGTGAGGGAGTAAATCCTTCTGTGTTAGTTCTTTTATAGTGTCAGAACTGGTCAGGGTTGAGCCAGTGCCATATTTTAGCTGGCCTTTTTTGTCTCTCCTTCTGAAGCTTTCAACATGAATTACAAGTAGCTGTTTTGGAAAGACCAGATGTATATGTTCTGTTGGTGTCAGACTCTTGGGGCCACCTTGGTCTAGACTATCCAGCAGAAGTGGCCTTAGCAGCTTTGGGATTACACTCAGAACTACTGAGTTCCCCATTGCTGCTCATATGAAGTGAGTGGGGTAATTCCTGAAGGAGAGCCTAACTTTGTTCTAGGCAGGGACTTGCAGAGACTCTACTCCTTTTTGTTTAATTTTAATTTTAGACATAATAAACCTACAGTAATGGAGGAAAATATAGGGCCACCACCTGATAATGCTCCATCCTGAGTGGAAGGCTAAATTGCAACAGGGTGTTGCTTGGTGCCCTGAGGGAAAAAAGATATATCCCTCCCCCCCGCTTCCCTGGTACCATTCAGCCATTGGTACAATACCTTACATCATGACTTAGGGAAGAAGTAGAGCCTTGTTAGATTTGAACCACAGTCCTAACTGGGGACTTGGGATTACCTTATACTCCCTCCTCACCACGTAGAGCTGTGGTTGCTGTTTTGGAAAAGGGTAGGCATTACATTGATTGCATGCAAATTTTTTAAGAATTGAAAATTCTTGTTGTTTGTTGAGCAGAATTATGCAATTTTGATCCTTAAAGGGGGGGTGGGGGTATACTATTACGTTAAAAAATTCTGTGTGAGCAGAAACAGTGAATGCAGACAAATTAGTAAATGATTTCATTATCTATAATAAAAATGTAATTGCCAAAATTAAATGAATAAATGGCTTTGTTTTCTAAACAAAGCCATTTATATTCATTTTTACTAGAAGTTATGTATTAATTAGAAATTGCATTATATATTAAAAGTTAATAAATTGAAACATGTACAATGATAGTCAATAAAAATGCTCCAAATAAGCAAAACCTGTTAGCATTAGCATTATTAGAGGCATTTGATGCAAGAAAGCAAGCTTATGCAGCATCAGCCAAAAAAAAAAAAAAAAAAAACCCCCCACTTCCACTTCACCCCTCTGTTCGTTCAAAATACCTGTCCAGCTGAGACTTAAACCTATTTAGGCTATCAACCTCCACCACAAGGGATGGCGGTCTGTTCCACCAACCAACCACCCGCTGGCTAAAGGCAAATTTCCGCACGTCTATCCTACATCTGTCTTTCCTCAATTTGAATTTATGCCCTCTCAGGTGATTTTTCTGAGCTAGAGGAAGAATCCCATCAGCATTGAGCACACTCAAACCATTCAAGGCTTTATACACCTCTATCAGATCACCTCGCCGGTGCCTAGTCTCCAGACACTGTAATTTGCAAAACTTAAGCCTTTCTTCGTAAAAGTACCCCTTTGTTCCATTCACTAATCTTGTTACCCTTCTCTGTACTCGTTCCAGCAGCTCTACATCCTTCTTGAAATGAGGCCTCCAGACCTGTATACAGTACTCTAGGTGTGGCCTGACCATTGCCTTATACAATGGAATAATCACCTCCTTATCCCTGCTGGAAAAATTCCTGTATATCATTGACAATACTCCATGAGCTACTCTTGCAGCCCGTCTGCACTGCTCAGAGAACTTCATATCTGCCTGCACAATCACCCCCAAGTCCCTTTCATTCTCTACCACTGTCAGTGTAGTACCACAGAGTTGATACGTTGCTCTGGGGTTGCTGTTTCCCATGTGTAGTACTTTACATTTGTCAATGTTAAACTTCATTTGCCACCTCTCAGCCCATCTGCTCAACCTTTCCAGATCCTGTTGCAGCAGCATAGTGTCAGTAGTGTCCTTGACAACCCTGCCAACCTTTGTATCATCTGCAAACTTGGACATTAAGCTTGATATACCATCATCAATATCATTTATAAATACAGAAAACAATAATGGACCCAACACTGAGCCCTGAGGGACTCCACTAATAACATTAGTCCACGATGAGCAGTGTCCATTGATTACCACTCTCTGTCTTCTCCCACTCAACCACCCCTTTATCCATAGCAGCAATTTGCCTCCAATGTCACACTGCTCCAATTTGTGTAGCAGTCTTCCATGTGCAACAGTATCAAAAGCCTTTCTAAGATCCAAGTATATAATATCAAAGTTATTCCCTGCATCCAGTTCTTTTGTGACTGCATCATAGTATCCAATCAAGTTGGTCAGGCAAGACTTCCCCTTAACAAAACCATGCTGTGTCTGAGCTATAACTGAAGTCTTGTCTAAATGATCCTGCAGTGCTTCTTTAACCAGTGCCTCCATTAATTTTCCTGGAACAGAAGTTAAGCTCACAGGTCTATAATTACTTGTGTCAGCCTTTGATCCTCCTTTGTGAATTGGGGTCACATTTGCACATTTCCAGTCTATGGGTACCTCCCCTGAGTCCAAGGAAGCTCTCATAATTATGGCTAAGGGTTTGCTTACTTCCTTTGCTGCCTCCTTTAATATAACTGGATAGATCCCATCCACCCTGTTACAGTGAATTTAATTTTTTTGAAGTACTGAAACTAGCTACTGACCTTTGCAAAGCAAACATCTCTCTAGAGAGGACACCTCGTTATATAAAATACACTATTATACACTTGTACTTTGTTTTATATTATACTGTGTTTTAAATTATACGCTGTATAATATAAAACACAGTTGAAGTTATAATATGAAGGTGATCTGATTTGATTCCTACTGGTATTAGCATTAGCCAATATAGTCCATGGAAACCACAGGCCTTTGCTGCACCAGTCAAAAAAAAAAGTAGCTAAGAAAACACAAATATGTGCTTCCCTCCTCATGTAGGTAACTATCCAATTGATCCTTGAATTTCATCAAACTCTCAGCCTCAACTACCTGCGAAGACAACTTATGCCAGTAATCAACATCTTGGTGTTTTTTTTATTTTTTTACCAATATGTTTATAATAACCATTATCATATTATAGGTGGTGAATAATGAGATGAATTCATCCATAACTGAATCAGAGTGAGTCATATCTAAATGAATTATCATGTTTCTCATATTCAGCTTGAGCTTAATTCTGGTGTGCAAAGAGAATTTTGAACAGTTTCAAAATGAAAAAAAAAAAAAAAAAAAAAAAAAAAAAAGAGAAAGCTTTCTTTAAAGGAGTTTTTGAAGAAATATTTCTTTAAAGAGTTTTTTTACTGGTCAGGAGCACAACTGATTGAAAATCCAGAACCCTCAACCAATAAGAAATCCCTCTTTATCCTTGATTAACATATGTGGATCACCTTGTGCATGTATGTTACCCCAGTTGTGCTGATGTGTTGAATGAAATAAAAGTTTAAAACTTTTTTGTTTTCATGGTGGTCATATTGAGCATAAAAAAATGTCATTTATAAGAAAAGTGGCAAACTGAACTTGGGTGAATATGCAATCTTCATATTGATTGTCTTTCTGTAAAATGGCCTGTATATAAGAAAAAAGACAAGCCCTGCTTATGTTGTTTTTTTTCTTCTTTTTTTTATTTATTTATTTTTTACCTTTATCTTTCTGTATCATTCTTTAGAGTTCGCAATCTTGTCAAAGGAGCACTAGAGATGTTACAACAACCAAAAGGTGAAGAAAGGGATAAAAACCTTGCAAACAAGATTTTAGTATTGTCTAGTAAGTAATATATAAAAAAAAACAACAACAACAAAAAAAAACGTTAGTTTTACAAGCTTATTATTGTGAATAAACCATTAATGTATTTCCTTGTTACACTTTTTAGATATTCTGAGACTTTTGATAGTTTTTATACAGTGCATGATCTAATGAAAAATAAAGGTTATTCAAGGGCCAAACTGTTGTCTTATAGTGGTAACATGTTGAAGATTTTGTGAGTCCTGTCTGAAATTTCATACCACAGTAATTATGTACTTTGGAAATGAATTTTTATAATAAATTTTCTGCAAATATCAGAAACAGTACTTTAAAAAAAAAATGCTGTTATTTATAAAAAAAAAAAAAAAATTGCAGTAAGAATTAATCATCATTTGAAAGCACTTAATCTCCACAGAAGTAGTTCTAAAGAATCTTCATTGTTGGCATGGTTTCAAATACATATAAATTCTTAACATCTGAATGTTGAGAAATGGAATATGTCAGTTGTTAAAAACATGCCTAAAACAATGAAAAAATTCTCAGTACAGAAAGTCATTCATCAGTAATTGTTAAACAAGTTTGTCTTTTAATTAAATAATTAGAATAATATAATTTTATTTTATTTTTTATATTTCTGCTGTTTTTGAAATACAAATGTTCACAATACTCTTTTTCGTTTCTTCTTTCTTGAGGACCAGCAGAAATTAAATTGCAAACTAGCACCATACTGTAGACTGGTCATTGAGACTATGGCTCTAGCACATACATATGTATGTGCTAGAGCCATAGCCTCAATGACCAGGCCTTACAATGATTCTGCAAACTCACACTAAAAGTAAGCATATCAAAGTTTTTCTAATTCAGGGTGGCTAACCTGTTTTTTGGATAGAGGCCAAAACAAATAAAATACTAAAGGTTGTGGACACATGTCTCTGCAACCAGGTTATGGACCACAAAACTCCTTACCACTAATTATACATTTTTAAAAATAGAATTAAATTTTTGTTATCTTCATTTGTATTAATCATTTTTTTTTTTTTTTTTTTTTTTTTTTTTACATTTAATAACGAAATATGAAAATCCACCAATTATTACATAATACTAGTGAATATTACTGCACTATTATTATTATTATAATATGGTTATAATAATATTGTTAAATTCTGTGGAAGATAAAGCATGAACAATGTCATTAAATTTCACAAAAAATCGAATATCACTAAAAGTGATGTTTTCAAAAGTCAGTGCAAAATTATATAAACCTACATGGCCACGAGCCACACTATGGAAAGGAATGGGCATGGGTCGGTGGTGATGGTGATGTGGGGGTATTCAGAAAAATTTTATCGGTGATAACTGCTCCTAGGAGTTGGTGAGATGTGTAATGGATACATTTCCGGAAATTTCCATATTCTTCATGTATTTGCTATGGTAGGGATGAGGACCATGTCAAAAACATGGTCCTCAAAAATTTTGAAAGCAAAGGCACTTAAATTTCGTAAACTGCTTGATGGAGATGATGACAACACATTTAAAGCTCCCGAAGGATAATATCACCAAATGCGATTTTGCATTAGTAAATTTTATTTTACTGTTGGATCACTGCCCAGCTCATCCTTCGGCTGATATCCTGAAATCGAAAGTTGGCAATATCAGAGTCACATTTCTGCCAGGGAACACAATTGTACTAATTCATCCCATGGTAATAGGGCATTATACAAGCCTTCAAAGCCTACTATCATGGTGAGCTGCTTGCTGGTGTTGTGAACTCAGACATTCAAATTCTAGAATTTCTGAAAACATTAACACTGAAAGACTTTGCATACAATATTGGATTAGTGTGAAAGAAAGTAAGATCAACAGCAATTAAAAAGCTGCTGATAAAATGCTTTGGAAAAGACGAGCTCACTAATAATGGTGAGCTGCTTTGAACCTTGAATTAACAGCATTTTCAGAACAAGAAGCAGAGACTGCTTATAATGTATTTGGCGGCAGTCTTGGATTAAAATTATTTGGATTTACCATTGTTGTTATTAGTTATGTTGTTACTTTTCATTTGCAGAAATGATAGCAGCAGCCATGCGACATTGTCAGTGTTACTGATAATTGATTTTTGATAACAAATGGGAAAATCACAAAATTAGGCACCTAAATATCCATTCCTGTATCATTTATGCCCTTTATATTAATTCCTTATAATGAATTTATTATTCACATTTGTGTTTTATTTTTTACTTAAACTTCCCTTTCAAGAAATTGCCGCTTTCCACCCCAGAATTTTCTTTTTTAAATAATTCTTTTAAATATTATTTGTTTTGTCATTATTTGCAATAGTAGATACAACACATAACTGTCTTTCTATAACAGTTTTGACATAGCTAAACACATATATCAGAAAGCAACCATCACATACAGCCATTGAATTTGTTTGTTTTTTCCTTAAAAAAAATGGCTTATCTTAATTTCAGAAGTACACCGATAATGTTTGTGGACTAGACCAAGAAACAACTTTCCCATTAAGAAAAAGGTAGTTGATTAGGCAAAACTTTAAATTTAGAAATTGTAAAATCTAAATAGTAATATGTAGTCCAATTTAATCATCAAATTCAAAAATTTCAGACCAAACATGACAAGGCCCAGACAACAACAAATAGCTTAAACCTAAGGGATAAACGAGATAGATCCCCCCCCCCCCCCCGTGCATTTTAATTGAAACACACTGTATGGTATGACACTTTATAACTATTTAGATATTTTAATGTTAATTGTTTATATGATTTTAGTGTATGGTATTTCTGTCACTATTACATATTTGGATTCTCATCCTGTCATCACAAAATTTGGACAGACATTTAATCTATGTTCTGTATCGGGACTTGATAGCTTTTTCTAGAAAGAATGGACATTTTATACTAGCCAAATAAGAGCTTCTTCTGAAACAGCTGTCAAAATATGGCTTAATTAGCTGACTGGTAATCTGTTTCTAGTCAGCTAAAATAAATAAATGAAGGACCACTTTGTTGGCTTTTGAGGGTTATAACATTCGAATAAAATTTAAACCAACAGTGGTTTTGGCTAATGCAGTTATTTTCTAGAGCAAAATAGTCATAAAACCTTTCATTCAGATCACCAAAAATATATTTTACTTTAGATCTCATATTTTGAATTCAGTTTGTTTTCTATTTTGTTGGTGGGCAGAGATGCAACATCCAAAATGTCTACAAAAATCTCTGCTTAAACACATTATTGAAAAACAAAATTTTAACTACAACCTGCTGTTAATGATTGAATATAAACATTAGTTTTTCACATTGTTTATATAGAGTATAAATAGATGGCAATGTAATAATTATGCCAGCACAGGGAGGAAACAAATTTTTCGTAAGTGGCAACCAACTGTTGACGCCACCATGATATTGGATGTGAAGTGGAATTTTATGATGTCACTATGACCACAACATCAGATTGCAAATGTTTGGTGAACGACATATCCTACCACATGTATGTATATATGGTAAGGCAGCACTTGCAATGACATTTAAACTTTGCTGTTTAATTCTGTGACGACTCTGTCGAAGAGGCCAGAGGTGTGTAAAAGTGGCTTACTTAATAGATGTCAGGTTATGTTGTTTGGCCTCTTTGCTGCCAGAAAGTAGTAAACATCAGGAAAGCTGTTTCCTGATGCCTGTCCATGGCATGAAGAACTGGGTTCTGCTATCACTCTTGACTCAGAAATGAGCAGGTTTGCACCTGCAGAAGATAGTGCCATACGTATGGGTGCAGGTAGTCCTGTACTCCTGGAGGCCCTATTCAGGAGTGCCAGCAAAGAAACATTCTGCTATTAGTAAATTGCTAACAGAGCAGTAAATCCTGTTCTACTAAGACTAGCATTAAAAAAAAAAAAAAAAAGGTAACCTGAATGCACAATGTGGAGATTAGAAAACAAGACTGATGCTAGAAAAAAAAATAATCATCCAATGTATGAGTAAACTAACCTTCATTTATTCAATGTAGCTTCCTCCTGCATGCAACAAGCATGAAGTGACTGGAATAACTGGTGGAAGGCTGTGACTGGTATACTGCTCATGTTTTTGTCACAGCTCTTTGAATGGTGCCAGTGTCATCAAAATAATAGCCTTTCAGCTTTGGTAAAAAAAGAAGTGCTCTACCTGTGGGTGAAGATAATCCTGTACACTTGGAGGCCCAATCCAGGAACACTAGCAAAGAAACACCCTGCTGTTATCAAATATAGGTGGGTGTGACAATATGCAGACTTTTTTGCTAGCCAAAAACTCCTGAACAGTGACTTAAGTGTGTTGTCATGCGAGATGGCCCAACTGCTGTTTTCTCCATGCTGAGGCTGCACATGATGTATTCTCTGCAATAAACATTTCAAAATGTCAAGATAGTAGGCAGCAGTGGCACTCTTAGCCATTGAGCACAAACTCTTTGTGCGACTCTCTTGCTATCATAGAAGGTGATGAGTATGGTTTTGATTTTTAAACTATTTTGGTTTTGGGAGAGTTTGCTAACTTCCACTCTGTGCTTTGTTTTGGTGGGTTGTACTGAAAGCACCACATCTTGTCACCCATAAGGATCAAATTCAGGAAGTTTTATTTGCTTTCAGCGGCCTCAGAGTTCTCTGTAGTATTCAACTCAACCTTGTCATTAATTGTCTGTTAATGAATGTGGAACAAATTGCACACAGACCTTCATTTTCTTCAAATCTTGGGTAATTGTTTGTTGAATGGTTTCCTTATTAATGCACAAATCTTCTAAAATCATTCAATGCATTGTATTGCACATCAGTCATTGATAATGATATTTTGCACCTTTTCAATCAACTCTGGTGCTCAAACTGTTTTTGCTGTGCCCAGATGTTTGTCATCTTCCAATGATTCTCTTCAGTGGGCAAAATGTTCATGCCATTTGAGCATGATGAACTTGCTTCATCATTTAAAACATTTACGTGGCACTTTTGCCCAGTTGAGCACAACTTAAATGGTTGGTCTTTGTTCTGTTGTGCCTCCACAACACAGACACGAGAGAGAGAGAGAGAGAGAGGTGCAGTTCAGCTCACACTATTGTGAAATGAAGGCAATTTCTGCTGATTTTGACTGTGATGCCTGAGGAACAATCACTCTTTCATTTCATGTTTACTTCTAGTAGATGGCAGCACCAACACTTGTCTCATAACATCAGTCTCATTTTCCACTTGCCACACTGTTTATACAACTGCCCTAATGAAGTCCAAATAAGGTCCAAAAATTTAATCTCAATAGTCTAAGGGTAGTCTACCTCTAACAATCAAACAGTAGTCTAACTCTAGGAAAAATGTATACATATAAAAGCTTCAAATTTCATATAGTTTAACAGAAATTCAGTAAACATTTAGTAAAAATTCAGTAGACCAGCATGTTGTATTGATGATATAGTACAGTTTTTGTCAAAATATCCTAATAATACATGAAAGAAAGTACAGTAAGTCCTCGACATATGTAAGAGATACGCTCCAGGACTTCTTACGTAAGTCGAGTTTTACGTAACTCAGGAATTACTAATAAATATTTCTACTCTATCCCTGATATGCCAAAATTACAAAAGCACCATATCCTCAGAAGAATGAAGAAAAATAGTTATATATTTTTCAATTAATTAGTTATATATATTTTATATATTAGTTAAATACATAGAAAAATAGTTATATATTTTTAATTAGTTCAATTAAAAACTTTACATGGGGACAGCAGTGAAGTAGCCAAAGTGGCACATAAGAAAGAAAACATAAAAGGAAGAAAAAAACACGATATTGTAATGTATCCTACTGATATGTATTTTGTAGCCTTGGTTACTATATTTGACTTCCTTGGTGCTGATCCCTTCACTGCTTCTCGTATTCTGTCTTTGTCCTGTGTTCATTGTTTACACTGACAGATCGAAATTCCATGCAATACTTGTTAATGTTTGACCACTTTCATAGATCCTTATTATTTTAATTTTTTGATCCATATCGACTGTTTTCCCTTTCTTGGTAGATTTACCAGTACCTCTGTCACTTATTCTTTTAATCAGCACCATGATAACGATCAGAATGGAATTTTCTGTAATTTTCTGACTGGTCGCAGAAAGGAGTCAATGTGAACGGAGAGTACCTAAACCATTTACGATTTGCAGATGACATTGTGGTTATAAGCCACGATCCCAAAGAATTAGAGGAAAATCTTAATCAGTTATGCACAGTTAGTAAGGATTTTGGACTAAAGATGAATATGGCTAAAACAAAAGTAATGATGAACAAGTATGCCACGGAAAGGGAAATAATGATTGAAAGAGCAGTAATTGAAAAGGTGGAGTCATATACTTATCTGGGACAAGTTATTAGCTGTAATAATGATAAATGGCTGGAAGTCAAGAGAAGAATAAATTTTGGATGGACAGCATTCAGGAAATATAGTAACATACTGAAGAGCAATATCCCAGTTTGTCTGAAACGTAAAATAATGAATCAATGTATACTCCCCACCATGACTTATGGAAGTGAAACTTGGGCACTCACCAAAAGAATGGAAGAGAAGCTAAGAACTACACAGCGAAGAATGGAACGAATTATATTGGGAATCAGACTGTTAGATAAGAAGAAAAACACATGGATTAGGCAGCAAACTCAAGTAAAGGACATTCTTATCAAAACTAAAGAACTAAAATGGTCTTGGGCAGGACACATAGCTCGAAGACATGATGACAGATGGACTAAGAAAATAACAGAATGGTACCCAAGAGGAGCTAGAAGAAAACCTGGAAGACAAAGGCGGAGATGGATAGATGAAATCCATGAGTTTTTGAGTAGTAAATGGATGGCCAGTGCTCAAAACAGAAGGAACTGGAAAGTTGCTGGAGAGGCCTTCATCCTGCAGTGGATTGAAAATGGCTGATGATGATGATGAATAAATGTTAATGCGATAAACGGGTTAACATAAACATAAAAGTTATTTAACATTGCATTAACATAAATATTAATGCAATAAACGGGTAGTAAACTCATTTTATTGCATTTGTGATAATACCGATAATACCATTTGTGATAATACCGATAGCTGTAATTTGTGTGTTTTTATGTTATTATGGTGAAATGTGTGTCCCAGAATCTTTTCTTCATTCCTATATTTTAAGCTTCGTAAACTTGTCACTCCGTATCACACTTGTTGTGTGTGTGCTGTGTTTTTTTTTTTTTTTTTTTTACTGTTTATCCTAAAAATTTGAGTGAAAAAAAATTTACCTAAGTCCAAAGTTACATTAGTCAGGGAGTTACTGTTATTAGTTTTGGTTGCAGATTTACTTCTATAATTTTAAAAATGGAGTTCAATAATCAGTACAAGTCTATAATTATACAAACATTATTTTCTTCTAGAAATTTAAAAATTTGTGAAGCTTTCACAGTTCTTGAAATTCATAGTTTGAGGCGTCTGGAACAAGAACAGTGTGTAAGACTCCATTCATGTTCCAGTTCTTGAAAGTGCCCTCAAAGTTCATGAAAATGACCATAAAACAGGGATGGGCAGTCATTTTCATAATATATAATAAATGGCCTGAAGTTGATTATATATTTTTTTTTGAATTAATGGAATTTCTGATGTAAATTTAGAAAATATTCTGTGCGTTGCCATGAAAATTATCGATCCAGATATTGATTCACTGATAAAAATAAATAGTATCAAATATCTCATTAAATATTATAAAACTAAAATATTGCAATTTTTGTTACTGGAAGGAATTATATTTGCATTTTGTTACTATAATTGTATTTTTGTAATTTTATCTTGAATTTTTATTATTTATTATTTTTTTTTTAATAAAATTAATTATGTACATATATGTATGTAAAAAAATGAATTTTACAAAATGTTGTACCTCACAGACATTTTATTTGGCCCGCCATTTATAAAGGTTGCCCACCCCTGCCATAGAGCATTTGAACTACTTGGAATTATGAATAACATGAAAAAGTTTGATTTGAGTATCATCAGTAGATAAACCAGATTTAAAGCCATATTGGAAATCTCCAATAAATTGATTTTCAAGAAGAATGTTTTGAATTCTGTAAGATAACAGATGTTCGGCAATTTTCCAAAATGGGACAAGAGCAGTGGATGACAAGATCTAGTAAGGTTTGTTGGTTTGCCAAGTTTTAAAAGAATTTTTAAGGCTGCTGATTTCCAAGGAGAGGAAAAAGAAGAATTTTCTAGACATTTATTAAATAAAGCAAAAAAGAACCTCCCTTCTACGTTGAACAGCATGGAATTTTATGAGAAAATTTGCCCCAATAAGGTCGTTGCCAGGGCATTTATTCAATTTCGTTTTACTGATGGCTGTACTAAGTTCAGAAGCAGTAAAAGATTTGTTGTCCACAGTCGGTCGAAATTCATTATTCCCTGAATGAATCCGAGATGGAATTGGGAGATCACTAGAAAGGTCATCAGGTGAAACAGTGAATCTAAATTTGAGTGATCATATCAAGGCAGTTAGCAGTTTCAATAGGTTGGGAAGAATCAGAAAACTGGAATAAGACTGTATGAAAAACATCAGGAATAGGTAACTTCTGATGAGAAATTTTATATATTAATCCCCATTGATTATTCAAAATCTTCTGCAAAACAAACTATTGCCAAGTAGTAATTTTTGCTTCCATAGTCTTTTTAACATAGTCTTTCTTCAGTTGAATTTAATTTGTTATATTTTTTGACTTCATCAGGTGACCATGAATGCTGTTTTCTATGATAATTTCTCCTGGCACAGTGAACAGAACTCAAAACAGTAACATCATTGTTCCACCAAGGGTTAATATTTCTTCTCAGAACTTCTTTTTTAGTAGATTGGGAAGCTGCTTTAGGAATGTTAGTTTGGATGAGTTAAACTGAATACATAAATGAAAGATTATCAAAGAAATTTTCAGAATCTGGTATTATAGAACAGGTAGAAGAAAATAGACCAATTAGCATTTTTAGAGAGTACCTAAAACTTCATTGATATTTTCAGGAGATGTCTTAGAAGAATTTTTGATTTTAAATAGAATTCTAGGATGATCAGAAATTGTCCAGTTGGTAATAACTTCGCTAGAAGCGATAAAAGACTGAAATGATGAGGAAGCAAGGGTAATATCAATGTTAGATTGCAGAGATGTTTGAAAAACTATTAGGAAATGCAGGTGTATTTATAACGAAAAATAAATAAATCATACATTCTTCCACATTGATCAGCAGTATTACTGTACCAAAATTCAGAATTAGAATTCATATAACCAAAAATGAAAAGTTGGAGGTTAAATACAAATAACATGCTCTAATATGTTTACGACAGAACATGACTTATACCCTGTGATATCTGCCATTTTGTTGCTTACTTTTTACCTATTTTATGCAATGTAGACCAGCGCCCAATGGCTATTTTGTTAACTAGAGATGAACAACAAATTTGCAGGAGAAATATTCTTCTTCATCCTGGAATTATTATTGTGGAATGTTCTAAAAATGAAGGGCAATTTTTATATATATCGTCTATTTTGGTTTCATCTTCATATCTAATGATTTGTTATTATTATACTTGTTTATTTAAACATACATCAGCTTGCTTCTATATTGTGTTTTTAAACTTGTTGGTGCTGGACTTTAATTTCAGTAGAGGGTAATTTTCTGGGGGAAAAAAACCCTCGTCGTGGGCACCTGTACGTGGTGAGGGGACCTCCCAGTGACGCTGCTGGACTTCCAGACTAGCATCACTGGGAACTAACGCCCATACCTTGGTTCCAGGGTTACATCTTTGGAATCCGGCGTGTGCAGCCGTGCGCTGCGACCCGTGGATTTTGGAAAGGGGATCCTGGTGGTTGAGGGGCCCAGCCATAATACACCGCTTTGGCCCCTGCTTCGACAAGACGGGAGGTCCCGGACTAGCCCAACTGGGATCAATCGACAGGTGGTTTTTTACTGCTAGGGTCAACTGCGTTCCAATAAGTCTCCCTCCCTTTGGTCCTGGGACGGGATAAAGACTTATTGGTAACACGGGTATGGTGCTCCTAAGCGAACTCGGCGTCCCATTCGTGTACGCAGTACCTGCTAGTTCACGAGTGGGTGTCCCCTCGTAGGGCTCCGTGGTGAGTGAGGTACTTAGGCATCAGACACTTTCTCTTTACTCTGATGAGTAATTTAAATCCCTCTTTTTCTGGGGCCCCAACAAGTTCCCTACCTAATCGATCGTCGGATGAAAGTGAGAGCAATTCTGCTAAAAGAGCCAGAACTGAGGAGAAAACACCATCTGTGACATCTCTTTTCCTCATTCTCCATTCCACCGGAGAGCAGTCAATAGGGAAAATGTCACCTTTCTTTATCCAGAAAGGATTAGAAGGGATGGCAGGTTCACCCAAATCCGTAAAACGGCTGCGTTCTGGAGATATTCTAATTGAAACATCAAATACAAATCAAGCAGAAAAAATTTTGAAAGTATTAGTATTAGTAACGGCCGCATGGTGCAAGAAAGCCTATGGCTTATGCTGCACCAGCCAAAAAAAAAAAAAAAAAAAAATTAAAAAAAATAAATCCGAACAAAACAATGATAAAAACAAAAAAATAAAAATAAATAACTAAATAATAATAATTAATAAAATAAAAAATAAATAAAAAGGAAATTAAACCTATCATCCTATGTGCTTCCCTTACCCGAAAGTACTATCCAGATGACCTTTGAATTTCCCCAAACTGTCGGCCTCTACCACCCATGAAGGCAACTTATTCCAGTAATTTATAACTCGCTGGCTAAAATAGAACTTCCTGCAATCCAATCTAAACATTTCCCCCCGTAACTTGAATTTATGTCCCCTAGTTCTAGCATCATTTATAATCTTGAAAATTTTGTCCTCATTCATTTTACTGATGCCTCTCAGAGCCTTAAACACCTCAATCAAATCTCCTCTAAGGTGTCTAGTTTCCAAACTCTGCAACCCACATATTCGAAGTCTTTCTTCATAAGGACGCCCTTTTGCCGATCTCACCAGGCGAGTTACCCTTCTTTGCACCCTTTCAAGAAGCTCGATGTCTTTCTTCAGGTGCGGTCTCCATACTTGAACACAGTATTCCAAGTGTGGTCTAACATAAGCCTTATATAATGGGATTATCACGTCCCTTTCTCTACTTGCAAAAGTTCGATAGATCATTGATAGGACACCATGGGCCTTCCTTGCAACCTGTTTACAATGCTCAGAGAATTTCATGTCTGACCGTATCGTAACACCCAAGTCCCTTTCCTCCAGTACTGGCTTTAGTTGAACTCCACCAAGTGAATAAGTTATTTTGGGATTACTGTTTCCCAGGTGTAATACCTTACACTTTGTTGGATTAAAGCACAGCTGCCATTTTTCTGACCATTCCTGAAGTCTATCTAGGTCTCTCTGAAGAAGCTCAGCTTGACAGTGATCATTAACTACTCTCCCAATTTTAACATCATCTGCAAATTTAGACATCACGCCCTCTATCCCTTCATCAATGTCGTTTATGAAAATTAAAAACAACAGTGGTCCTAATACTGATCCTTGGGGAACCCCACTTCTTACATCAACCCAATCTGAGGAATAGCCATTTATCACAACCCTCTGCCTCCTGCCCTGAAGCCATCCTTCTATCCATCTAAGGATTTTCCCAGTGATTCCAACCTGTTCCAGCTTATAAAGCAACCGCTCATGTGGGACTGAGTCAAAAGCTTTGCTGAAATCTAAATAAACAATGTCGAAATTATTCCCTAAATCCAGCTCGTGAGTGACCCTTTCGAAATAGCGAACCAGATTCGTTAAACATGATTTTCCCTTTACGAAACCATGCTGAGTATCCTTGAGAATTTCAATTCGATCCAAATGATCCTGAATTCCACCCTTGATCATTGCCTCCATGATTTTCCCTACTACTGAAGTCAGACTGACAGGTCGATAATTTCCAACTTCACTTTTAGAGCCACCCTTATGTATGGGAGATACATTTGCACTTTTCCAATCCAAGGGAATCTCCCCAGAGTCTAATGATGCTCGCATAATTAGCCTCAATGGTTCAATGCACTCGCTTGCCGCCTCTCTTAAGATTATAGGGTATATTCCATCAACTCCAGGAGCCTTACTGGTCTGTAGGCTCGAAAGTTTTTTCATTAAATAATCTTGCGAAATTTCAATATCATTAATTACATATTTTTTAACTTCGCTCCCACAATTTCCCTTTGCCACAAAAGGCTTTTCATTTGTAAATATCGATGCAAAATAACTGTTGAGTTCATCTGCAACGGCAGCTGGTGTATTTATTACTATCCCCTTTCCCTTACATAAAGGTCCGAAAAGCCACATCTATAGGGAGAATACCCATCATCGTAACCCCTCACAAAACTTTGAACTCTTCACGAGGTGTCATATCAGAGTGGGATCTTCTTCACGTTTCTGAAGAAGAGATCTGCTCTGAATTAAAAGAACAAGGAGTAACAGCTGTCAAGCGAATATTCATGCATAAGGATGGGAATCTCGTCCCTACCCGAGTCCTCATCCTAACATTCAACACCCCACAGCCTCCTAGTTCCATCAAGGCAGGGTACTTAAACTGCCCAGTGAGGATTTACGTTCCAAACCCACTGAGGTGTTTTAAATGTCAAAAATGTGGCCACTCACAAACAGCTTGTCGTGGTAACCCTGCCTGTGCTCAATGTGGTGTTAAAGATCACGAGAGCAAGGAATGTATAGCTCCTAAGCCTAATTGTATTAACTGCCAAGGAGAGCACCCTGCACACTCTCAGCATGCCAGCGGGGGAAGGACGAAAAAGAGATACAAAAATTAAAAACGGAGCTAAACATCTCCTACCCAGAGGCTAGAAAACGCATACAACCAATAAATAGCGGGAAGCCTTCATATGCCCAGAAGGTTTCTGCGAAGTGCACTATCGGTACACAAACAGAGATGACTGTACCACAAAGAGAGTCATTCACACCGATTGCACACTATTTATTAAGTTCACAAAAGCCCACCAAAAAAACGCAGTCAGATGCTACTCCTATATCCGTACCTCCTAGTGCTCCACCACTACCAAAACCAAGTGGTAAAAAGAGAGCAACCAATAATAACAGAAACAATGGATGTAGAGGAAAGGAGGTAATAGACAAATCAGTCTTGGAACTCTTCGTGGAGGAGGAAATGGACACCGGACAGCGTCCATACTTCCCCAAAAGAGATAAACCCAAGACTGATAAAAGTAAGCCCTCAGCAACTCAGAAGCCGCCTGATGGACCCACCAAGCCAAAATAATGGCTAAATTCCTACAGTGGAATTGTCATGGATTCCGGCGAAATACTGATGACATCAAGGCCCTCCTGCAAAAGCACGAGCCAGTTTGCTTTTGCATACCTAAAGGCAAATGATGATCCCACAATGCTTAACATCACAATTTTTCGTAAGGATAGAATTGTGGATGGTCCTGCTCATGGAGGAGTGGCTATCCTTGTGGGCAACCAGACCCCAGTTCAGCCCTTGCTAATTACAACTAGCATAGAAGCTGTTGCAATTCGCCTTGCAGTGGGATTTTTATTAACCGTGTGCTCTATTTATTTGCCACCTGGGACTGACATTCCCCCAGGAAGACCTTGATGATCTTGTAACGCAGTTGCCTCCTCCTTTCTTTCTTTTCGGGGATTTTAATGGACATAACACCCTGTGGGGTAGTGCTAACATCAATGGAAGGTGATGAGTCATAGAGCATATGCTAAATGACAATGACCTCTCCCTTCTAAATACTGGAACAAATACCTTCTTCCACATGCCTATCCGTACGTTTTCTGCCATTGATCTCTCTATCTGCTCCCCTTCTCTACTCCCTTCACTCACTTGGGAAGTGGAGGAGAACCCATACGGAAGTGATCACTTCCCTGTGATAACCTCGTTATACAGTGTGAGACCTTGTCTTCCTTTCAGGTTACCACGGTGGAAGTTTGATCAGGCTGACTGGTCTGCCTTCCAACATCAGGCAAATTTTGACCTCAATACCGTCAGTCAAGAGCTTATCAATGATGCAGTAACATACATCACAGAAATTATCGTCCAAGCAGCTGCGAATGCTGTTCCAAAAACATCTGCCCGGTTTCCACCATTTCCCAAACCTTGGTGAAATTCACAATGCACAACAGCAAAAAAGGCTGAAAACAAAGCGTGGGGGATATTTCGCCGATATCCTACCACGAACAACCTTATAGCCTTTAAACACGCACGAGCCAAAGCACGCTACATCTGTCATCAGAGTCAAAAGGAATCGTGGATCCGTTTTACTTCATCAATTACTCGGTCCACTAGTACTAAGGTGGTCTGGGAAAAAATCTGGAAAATGAAGGGAAAATACACAGCACACCCCTCATCGGTCCTTGAATATAATGGATGTACTATTGCAGACTCTACTGCAATAGCCAATGCTCTTGGGGAAACATTTTCTAACATCTCTGCAACATCATCTTACTCCCCAAAGTTTCTGGTCTTAAAGCGCAACACTGAAAAACAGGCCCTTAAGTTCACATCGAAGGGTTCCCACCCATATAATGGGCCATTTACTATCCACGAGCTGAAAACAGCACTTGCCTGTACAAAGGCTACCGCTCTTGGACCAGACAACATCCATTATGAAATGATCAAACATCTTTCACCAGAATCCATGGACTGTTTGTTTGCTCTTCTGTACAACAGAATCTTCCTTGAAGAGCACTTTCCGGATACCTGGCGCAAGGCAACTATTCTTGCTTTTGCTAAGCCAGGAAAGGATCCTAAATGTCCAAAAAACTATCGTCCTATTGCTCTGACCAGCTGTCTGTGCAAAATATTGGAGAGAATGGTCAATGCTCGTCTCTTATGGTATTTAGAATCAAACGACCTTCTCTCCCTCTTTCAGTGCGGCTTCCGAAGAAGCAGGTCCACACTGGACCACTTAATTAGACTGGAAACATCAATCCGAGATGCTTTCCTAAAAAGAGAACACTTGGTGTCCATCTTCTTTGACATGGAAAAAGCGTACGACACAACTTGGAGATTTGGTATTTTAAAAGACCTTTACAACCTCGGTCTGAGAGGCCACCTTCCCATTTTTATTAAAAAATTTTTTTATCCTGCCGTTATTTCGAAGTTCGTGTAGGATCCTCCCTTTCGTGGCCTTTTTGCCAAGAGGAGGGGGTACCACAAGGATCTGTCTTAAGTGTTACGCTTTTTGCCATTAAAATAAATTCTATTTCTGAACAACTTCCTCCAACTATAAACAGTGCACTCTATGTCGATGACTTCAGCATATTCTCTCAATCATGCAATATGAGGGTTATTGAGAGACAACTGCAACAAGCCATTGACCGTCCTAACACCTGGGCCACGGCCAATGGTTTCAGGTTCTTACCGGAGAAGACCGTTTGCGTCCATTTTTGTCGCAAACGTAACCTCCACCCCGAGCCTGAATTACGACTTGGACAAAAAACCATTCCAGTTGTATCAGGGGCGAAATTCCTGGGACTCTTTTTTGGCAAAAAGTTGACATTTGTTCAACACATTCATCAGCTATGTACAAAGTGCACGAGAGGGCTTAACATCCTCCACTCTCTCTCTTCTACCTCTTGGGGTGCAGACCGATGCACTCTACTACGTCTATACCGTGCACTTGTACACTCAAAATTAGATTATGGGTCTCAGGTGTATGCATCTGCCAGAAATAGCACTGTTTGATGGCTTGACCCCATCCATCACCAAGCCATTTGTATAGCTACCGGTGCATTCAGAACATCACCTGTCCAAAGTCTGTATGTCAAAGCAAATGAACCATCCTTGTCGCTTCGACGAATGCTGTTGTCTCTACAATATGCCTTCAAGTTGAAGTCCCTGCCAAACCATCCCACGTGGACATCTGTTTTCGAGCCACGATGGGAAAATCTTTATAACACACGACGGACCGCCAACCGCCCATTCGGCATTCGTGTTCAAGAGCCACTCAATGAGCTTAACATCTCGGTAGACAAGGATGCTCGATCACCAAAGGAGCCCCTTCCACCCTGGCATGCACAAACACCAGCATGTGACTTTTCGCTCAAGATTGCGACGAAGCCTACTACTCCAGCTTATGTCTACCTTCAGCTCTATTCAAAACACCGTGCAGAACTTTCCAACTTCTTGCCAGTTTACACAGATAGCTCGAAGTCAGAATCGAATGTGGGATCTGCTGCTGTCTTTCAAAATAATACCATATCAGAGCAGATACCCATTGATTGCAGCATTTACACTGCAGAGCTGCATGCCATAGAGTTAGCTCTAGATCACATAAGAAAACACCATTACCAACTGTGTATTATATATGCCGATTCAGTGAGTGCACTACAGGCTTTATCAGCGATGTCACACACTAATCATCCAACCCTGTCCCGAATTCAGCAGATAATATACAGCCTCTGTGTAAGTGGATTCGATATCCACTTCTGCTGGATCCCCAGTCACATAGGGATTAGAGGAAATGATTCTGACACTGCAGCCAAATCGGCAGCACTGACGGATAATCTTGACCTGCAAGTCCATTATACAGACTACAGGCAAGTGATCAGTAATAATTTACAATCTCAGTGGCAATATTCGTGGCATCGACTGATTACTACAAACAAACTATGTCGAATTAAGCCTGTGATCCATCCTTGGCGGTCCAGCTTACACAGGGATCGCAAAGAGGAAGTTGTTCTTGCTCGGCTCCTCATAGGACACTGTCATATTACACACACCTTTTTGTGAGGGCTGATGACCCCCCCCCCCATGTGTGAGCAGAACATATTTTATGTGACTGTACCAGTTTTAGAAATGCTCGTTTTACCACTTTTAACCATCTGACTGAGCCATATACACTCAGTCAGATTTTATCCGACAATGACCATGTGTCTGCTATTTTTAGCTTCCTAAAGTCAGTAAACCTTTTTACTCATATTGAAAAAAAAAAAAAAAAATCTTATTATTTTAAGATTTACTATTGTTACTTGTTTACTGATATTTGTCTTTTACAGTTTATACTTGTTTTTATACCCTGACTTAGTGACCTAATTCATTAGGTCACTGAAAGTTTTACTTATTTTTTTTTTTTTTTTTTGGCCCCGGGTGCCAAGCGTATTTCGAGGCCAAGCGATATTCTTGTGATAAATAGAGAGCTCTTGTAAAGTGACTGAAGTTATTTCCTTTTAAGTTCCTACATTTCTATTAACAGCTTTTCTTTAAAACTAGTTCTATACTTGAAAACCACTAGTTAGAACACAGAAAGGAAACACACCTTTCTTTTTCCTATATTTCTTGTTCTATTAATCAACTAACACTTCAACCGCTTGGCCTCAGAGCGGCACTGCTCCTGCCTCCCCGTGGCGGGGCCAGTAATCTGGGGGAAAAGTTATCCCCCAGGGCTAAAAGGAGCAACGATGGATAAAAATGAATATCCACCTCTTGAGCCTTCAAACTCAAGGCTAGATAAACCAAACAATGAAGACCTGAACCAACCAAAAAGGCTCCGAAGAGAAGTGCAGTGCAATGAAATGCCAAACTTTCTGGTGATACACTCTCTCTCCAGCCAACCTGTCGGAAAATTATCACCATTTGTCATCCAAAGATTTCTGGAATCGATTGCTGGAACACCAAAAATGGTTAAACGACTGCAATCTGGAGACCTATTAATTGAAACAGCCAACTCCAAACATTCTGAGTGGCTGCTCAAAACAACAACATTCGGTGGCCTGCCAGTATCTATTACTCCACACAACACCTTAAATTCCTCGAAAGGCGTTATAACTGAATGGGACCTACTTGCAATATCAGAAGAGGAATTAGTTCAAGAACTGAGTAATCAAAAAGTAACCAACGCCAAACGCATAATGACTAAAAAAGATGGAAATCTCGTCCCAACCAGGTCAATCATTTTTAACCTTCAGTACCCCAGATTTGCCATCCTCAGTAAAAGCTGGCTATTTAAACTGCCGAATTCGGGCTTATATTCCTAATCCCATTCGTTGTTTTAAATGTCAAAAATATGGACATTCCCAACAAGCATGCAGAGGAGAAGCTATTTGTCCTATATGTGGTTCCAAGGAACATACACAAGCAGACTGTTCAGCATCAAGTCCCATTTGCCCCAACTGCAAAGAAAGTCACCCAGCATTTTCAAAATCCTGTGAAATGTGGAAAACAGGGAAAAAAATTCAAAAATATAAAATTAAACACAAAGTCACATACCCTGAGGCACGTAGACAGGTTATGTTGACCATGTATCAATGTATCAATACCCCCCAGCACATCTATGGCTAATTGGGTTAAAAATACATTATCAAATTCAGGAAAAGACACACAAACTAAAACCAGTGAATCGACCAACACTCCAATCAGCATCCCAACTGATACTCGGACACTCTCGCATGATAAAGAAAAATTAAAAACTACCAAAGAAAACAAGAAACCTGAATCATCCACCAATAGTATGGAAGTAGACGTACACTCAGATCTTGAAGAACCCATACTAGAACTCCATGCAAATGACACTATGGATACTGGGCACCCCAGCTTCCCAAAAAAAGACCGGAAAAATTGCTCAAACAAAAAACAGTCTGATGAATCATCCTCAACTAAACCTAAATGAACCACAGTATCTTACAATGGAATTGCAGAGGTTTTCGTTGCAACACTGACGATATTAAATACCTAATTAACCGATTTTCTCCAGCTGCCTTCTGTCTACAGGAAACTTACCTGACCTCACAAATTTCTCCTTCGATAAAGAACTATTGCCTTTATCGAAGACATCGAAATACCGCTAATGCTGCCCATGGTGGTGTAGCAATCCTAGTAAACTCGAAGATCCCAACTAGGCATATCACACTCCAAACTGAAATTGAAGCTGTTGCTGTTCGCATAACTCTCCATAATGCAATAACACTTGTCTCAATCTACCTACCACCAAACCGTATTTACTCTTTAAAAGATCTTGAAGACCTCTTTATACAGATACCTCCACCTCTCTGTATATTAGGGGACTTTAACGGGCACCACCCATTATGGGGCTCTCCTAAATTGGATAGACGGGGCCGATTAATTGAAAGCTTTTTAGAGGCACTAAATTTCAGTATACTCAATACTGGTGCACCGACACACGTATAGCTCCCAGCAGGACACACTTCAGCAATAGATCTCTCGATTTGTTCACCAGTACTAGTCCCAACCATAGAGTGGTATGTAATAAATGATCCCATGGGCAGTGACCACTTCCCAATAGTATGCAACTTTCCGAAATCAAAGACTCCATCAATTCAGCCCTGCAGAAAGTGGAAATTTGTCCGAGCAGACTGGGCAAAATTTCAATCATCAATCGATCTTGATGAAGAAAAAATCCGCCTCCAACATATTGATGAAGTGACAGAATACATCACGTCGCATCTTCTAAATGTGGCTAAGAACACAATACCACAATCAAATCCTCCGGGCCGAAAGCATCATAATTACTGGTGGAATGACAAATGCACCACAGCAAAGAGAGCAAAAAATAAAGCCCGGAATTTGTTTCGGCAATGTCCGAGCACAGTCAATCTCATTAATTACAAGAAATTAAGGGCAAAAGCAAGCAAAGAAAGAATCCTGGATCCGTTTTGCCTCAAGTTTTCACAGAAATACTGATTCCAAAATAATATGGAAAAAAATTAGACAGCTGTCTGGTAAGTTTCCTACCATACCTTCTCCAATTCTCTCTTGGAGTGGGAAAGATCTCTCTAATCCAGTAGCTATAGCTAATGCTTTGGGCAATACTTTTGCCGAAATCTCAGCAGCAACAGCCTATCCTACCTCATTCCAAAGAATTAAAAACACTGAAGAAAAACATGGTATTCATTTCAAAACTGCCCGTCTTCTCCCATATAACAAACCTCTGCAATATTCTGAACTTTTACATGTCATTAAAACCGCCCGAAATGGTGCTGCCGGGCCAGATGGGATTTATTATGTCATGCTACAACATCTTGATGACAAAGCTTTGCGCTGCCTCCTGGTCTTTTACAATCGCATTTTTTTAGAAAATGTTTTTCCAGCTACTTGGCATCACTCTACAGTTTTGGCTTTCCTGAAACCTGGAAAAGATCCATCCAACCCCAATAGCTATAGACCCATATCTCTCTCAAGCTGCCTCAGCAAAATTCTTGAGAAAATTATCCACAGAAGACTCGTCTGGATTATTGAGTCCGAACAGCTAATGAGCCATAACCAATATGGCTTCCGTCAAAACAGGTCATGCTTAGATCTTATGGTCAAGACTGAATTTGCCATCCGTAATGCTTTTGTCAAACGTGAACATCTAGTAATGGTTTCAATAGACATAGAGAAGACTTTTGATACCACCTGGCGGTATGGTATACTTAGTGATCTTTACCTTCTCGGACTACGAGGCAACCTTCCTATATTTATTCAGAACTTCTTACATACTAGATCATTTCAAGTTCAATACCAACATGCCCTTTCCACAACTTTCATCCAGGAAGAAGGTGTTCCACAGGGATCAGTACTGAGTGCCACTCTTTTTGCTCTGAGAATAGATTCTATCACTAAGGAGCTTCCAAATACAGTTGAGACTTACCTTTATGCAGATGACCTTTCGATCTCCTGTCATTCTCAAAACATGAGGTCTATTGAAAGACAGCTTCAGATAGCACTTAATAAAATTCAACAATGGGCGAGCCTCAATGGCTATCGGCTCTCGCAGCAGAAAACAGTTGCCATCCACTTCTGTAGACAACGCAAACTTCATCCAGATCCTGAACTTCAAATTTCTAACATCGTTGTCCCAGTCACCAGCAACATCAGATTTCTTGGATTAATCCTTGACAACAAGTTAAATTTCCTAGATCATATTAAAAATGTACGGACCTCATGTCTAAAGAAGTTAAACATACTCAGAGCTTTATCTGCCCAAACGTGGGGTGCAGATCGTACCTCGCTTCTTCGTTTATACAGGGCATTAATCAGATCCCATCTCGATTATGGTGCTCCAATCTATGATTCTGCCAGAAAGAGCGCATTACGCTGGCTTGATCCAATTCAGCACAGTGCTCTGAGAATTGCAATTGGTGCATTCAGAACGTCGCCAGCACATAGTCTCTACATTGATGCTCACGATCCCCCACTAACTTTACGCAGGAAAACACTGTTACTCAAATATGCTGTCAAGATACAAAGTTGTGCCTCTCATCCCGTTCAGTCATACCTTTTCAACCCACCATTAGAAATCCTATACAGAAACAAACCTAGTATAGTAAAGCCAGCTAGTCTTCGCCTTCTTGAATTGGTGCAAGTTTGGAATATTTCCATCCATTCCGTAAAGCAGGTGGCAACTTATACTCAGCCACCATGGGCTCCTCCTCCTCCTCCTCCTCTTCCAATCTGTGACACTTACCTCTGTCAATGGAGAAAGAATACTTTGCAAGCATCAAATGTCAACCAAATTCATGCAGTTCACACTCAAAGATATACTGATTTCTCCCCAATTTATACAGATGGCTCTAAATCTAATTCAAATGTTGGAGCAGCTGCAGTGTTTCCGAATACAACTGTATCAGTTTCCCTTCCATCAGAATTTAGTATATTTTCTGCTGAATTATATGCAATTAAACTAGCTTTAGAAAATCTCTGTTCTGACAGTTTCTTCAAATCAGTTATTTACACCGATTCCCTCAGCTCAATCATGTCGTTATGTAATTCCTCAGATAAAGTCCACCCTATTCTTAATGAAATCAGAAGCCTATTACTGCAAATTAAAGAACGCAACCAACTGGTCACTTTTTGCTGGATTCCATCCCATTCTGGTATTTTAGGCAATGAACTGGCCGATAAAGCTGCAAAAAATCCAACTACTTTTGATTTAACCAATATCCCTGTTCCAGCATCAGATTATGCACTAACTGTTCATGCTGCTTGCCTATCACAATGGACAGCACTCTGGCACTCTCAGACTAATAATAAACTCTTTCAGTTTAAACATGATCCAAAAATCTGGCGCTCCAGTATCCGTACATCGAGACGAGAAGAAGTAGTCCTTTCAAGGGCAAGAATAGGACATACCCATCTGACCCACCTTCATTTACTCACAGGAGATGATCCACCACAATGTACACATTGTTCTAATAATTTGACTGTAAAACATATTCTTATTGGCTGCCCCTATTATAAACAAGCCAGAACTTCATCCTTGATCTCACTGGTTAATCTCCATAAACCAATAACTCTTGAAAATCTCATTGGTGATAAGGCAAATATTTCTGAATTTTTTGACTTTCTCAGGCAAACTGGGCTTTTCAATTATTTCTGATTTCAGATTTTCTTTTGATTTAGGGAAAACTCATGTTTTAATATAATAAGTGAATAGGCACATTATAGCCTTAGCAGCTTATGTGCCATTAAGCCTCCAGAACAACAACAACAACAACTTATTTTTTTGACAAGGTTTTGGCGCATTATAGCCTAAGTTGCTGATGCGCCAATAAAACTCAACCAACCAACCATCTGGGAAAAAACAAGAAGAAAGTTTGTATCAAAAAGAGATACAGAAAGGATTAACTAAACCCTAATTTTTAGAAAATATGTGAGAAGGAAGGTAGTACCAAAGAACAGATATAAGTGAGGAATACTTAGTTCAGTGAGATTAGGAAAAAAGTGGAATTACAGATGCCACTGCCGAATGACTAGTAACCTATAGAAAAGCTATGCAGTTGAAACTGAAACTGTGTTTTAGAAGTGGAGTGAGGTTGTGTAACGAGCATTGCTGATTAACCTTCATGTACTCTTTTGGATATATTTTAGAATAAGAGATTTTGGTGACATGATTTCCAGATGTGCTTGTGTGGTAGGGTACATTTTTGGTCTCTACAGATTCTGGAGCCATATAGAAGCAGAGTGGGAGAAGGGAAACTTAGATCTTTTCAATGCAGAGAAAGCAATATTTGTCATATGTTCATATGCCAAGAAAGGTTAGGAGCACAGTTAAAGATAAGCAGTGAAACATGCATTTTTTTTTTTGGAAAAAATAACACAGTAATTCATGTTCCTGTTTGTGACATCAGAGGTGTGGGTCAGGGGCAAGGCAGGGTTGCCACCATCCCCTGAAAATAATTTTTACAAACAGTGTGCAAAAAAGCTAGGGGGGATACATGTTAATAAATCTAAAGTTTAATAGCAAAAAAAAAAAAAAATGAAATAAAAAGAGTAAAGTTAATAAATCTAAAGTTTAATAGCAAAAAATACTAAATATAATACTATAATGCACCTATTACAGTCTTAGTTGGTACAGGTACATATATGGTAGCTGGAAATAGTGTAGTGTTATTACTAGTGTATCACCTAATCACACTACAGTAGTTCAAATTATTAGAAGGAATGCAGAAATTTTTTTTTTTTGCTGGTGCTGGCTGAGCTTTCATTCCTTGCATCATGCTAATACTTAGATTTTTAAACTGATTTTAATGGAGTTTTTGCATTTGAAGTTAGTGGATGTCCTTTGAGTACTTATTAGCATTAATAGTGGCAAATAATGCAAGAAAAGCAAGCTTTAACAGCATCAGCCAAAAAACAAAATGCACTTCCTATTTCACTTATCCATTACCTTCAGTAGTAGTTCTCCCTTGAATTTATCTAACCTATCAACGTTCACAATAGCAGATGGAAATTTGTTCCAGCAATCAACTAGTTGCTGGCTAAAGGAAAACTTCCGCACATCTATTCTGCAACCGTCCTTCCTCGGTTTAAATTTTTGCATGCCCATGTGCTTAGTCTGAGCAAGAGGAAGAATCCCATCAGCACTTGTTCAACTACTAAGCCTCAATTAGATAATTTCACAGGTGCCTAGTCTCCAGATGCTGCAATTTCCACAACTGAAGCCTTTTCCGAAAAGAGCACCCCTTTGTTGCCCTTCTCTGTACTTGTTTCAACAGCCCTATATTTTTACTAAAATGATGCTTCCAGACCTGTTTACAGCACCTAAGATGTAGCCTAACCATAGTTTTATACAATGGGATAACACCTCCTTATCTCTTCTAGAAAACGTTCTGTATATCACTAGCTTAGCAAATCTGTCTGCACTGTTCAGAAAACTTCATATCTGACTGCTCAATTATTCCCAGGTCTTTTTCATTTTCCACTACCCTGAGCATAGTACCACAAAGATGGTATGTTAATCAGGGAATTATTACTACCCATGTGCAGTACTTTACATTTGGCAATGTTAAACCTCTGTTGCCATTTCTCAGCCCAACTAACTAATTTTTCTGTTCTTGTTGCAGTAGTATATCATCATTACTGTCACAAGCCTGATATACCTTTTTCAATAAACACATAAAACAAAATGGGCCCAGCAAAATAGCCATGAAGAGCAGTGTCCATTGATAGCAGCTCTCTGTTTTCTTCCACTCGGCCATCTGTTTATCCATAGCAGTAACTTAGTATTATTATCCATTACTAATACTAACTTGCCCTCAATGCTGCATTGCTTCAATTTGTACAGTATTCTTTTATGTGCAACAGTATCAATAGTGTTCCTGAAATCCAAGTATATGATGTCAAATTTATTTTTACATCTAGTTCCTTCGTTATGCATCATAGTATCCAATCACATATCCTCAATCATCATAGTATCCAATCATATATTCTCAATAATTATAGTATCCAATATTACTGCATCATAGTATCCAATCAAATTGGTCAGACAAGACCAATGACAAATCCATACTGAAGTATAACTGCACTCCTGTCTAGATCATGCACTACTTCTGTAACTGACTCCATTATTTTCCCTGTGACATAAGTAACAAGCAGCCCTTCTTGACTAACAAGTCAAGAAGATTAAAAATTAATAAAAAATAAATCTTCAATAAAAACAGTGGGAACTGATAGCCAGTGAAAACCATTCAGAAGCAATTCAGCCAACTTCTGCGTTTCCCATTTTAATTTGCTTGTTTGGTTGCTAATTACTGCTCCTTTTGTTTTCATTGGCTATCAGTTCCCATTCTTTTTTGTTGTCAGCAAAATAAGGTTTGATGTGTTAAAATCTTGATAATATGTCACCCTCTACGTCTGATGCATTAGTGTGTTTTAATTTTAAATTCACAGAAAAGGGACCCGTATTCTCTCTGATTGCTTGTTGCTAAGATTCGGGGAAGAGTAGCAGTATGGCATGGCATAGATGTCATGTGACCAGCTTACGATAATGTGTTTTATCTTGAGAATATGTTACCTCATCCAATGGATGTGGTATCCAATGTGGTATTGTGTTTTAATCTTAAGAATGTTACCCCATCCAATTGATACTTCTTCCCATCCTCTGAATATGGTACCACATCACAAGACCGTTTACCCACTGATGGAAAAGTATTCCCAAACAGCTGACGAAATGAAATACATGTATTCCTTCTATTTTGCAAACTATAACTCCTTCACTTTCTTGTGTTTGTGTTGAAGATTAAATCTACAACAGAAAGCAGGAGGGAAAGCACTGGAATGTAATTCTCTGTAGCGTCACTTACTAGCATTGTACAAATGTGTAACCCCTTCACATTGGTGTGTGTTTTAATCTTGAGAATATGTTAATACTCCATCCAATTGTTACCTCTTCTCATAATCTGAATACGGTATCCCATAATTGGGACTGTTTACCCATCGGCAGAAAAGGATTAAATCCTAACAAACAGCCAGCAAAATGAGGTTGGTATGTGTATTCCTTTTATTTTGCACACTGTAACCACTTCACATTGGTGTGTTTTAATCTTGAGATTAAATTATGTTTAAATCTTATGAATGTTAATCTTTACAAGCGAATATCCCTTCCATAGATTTTTGCTTCTCCTTCCGATATAGTATGCTGACACTATCAGTCACATACCATGCCGGCATGCAGTTGGTGGAAAGACAGCATTCATTGCAGCACCACTTCCTTGTATGTGTGCAACAGGCTACCCGTATTCTCTCAGACTGCTGGTTTGCCGAGATCCGAGGAAAGCAGCTGCATGGCTCCCTCAATGTCACGTGACCAGTTTTAATTTTTAATTTTATAAAAAGAGGGGATGCCACCGTACCCAGGTGGGCAGGAGCAGCAGTGCTTAGCATACACTTCGTGATTAGACCGGGGTTCGAGCCCGTGACCACCAAATATGGAGGATGTGGAAAGGTCAGGGAATGACCATATCCCCAGAGCCATATGGCCTTAGTTGCTAATGCTCCTAAAAACCAAACAACAACAAAAAGAGGGAGGGAGGAAAAGCCGGAAACTGGAATGTAATTCACTGTAATGACACTTCACTAGCATTCTGTGAATATGTAGAAAATGATACCTGTAGCCTCTCTCTCTCTCTCTCTCTCTCTCTCTCTCTCTCTCTCTCTGCTTATAGCTGAGATCCTAGGAAAGCATAGCACATGTGCAGCTGATGTCATAGGCCACATGATTTATGCCACATGGCGGCATACATAGTCATGTGATCAATTAGGAGGAGCAAAACCTGTCAAACACAGCAGCGGCCACACCTTTGGAACTTTCCACGAAAAGGGGTGCCCTTGTATAAACATCAATTGGTCTGTAATTATTCTTGTCACTCTGATTCTCCCTTTGTGAATTGGGGATACATTCACATATCTCCATTCCATGGAAAATTCCTCTGAATCCAAGGATGCTCTCAAAATAATTGCTAAGAGTTTGCTTACTTCCTTTGTTGCCTCCTTTAATATAACTGGATAGTTCCTATCTGCCCCAGTTGCCTTTCTTACATTTAACTTCAGCAATTTCTCTTCCACTTTCTGCCTTCTGTTATTACAAATTATTTAGCTAGATTTGATAAACGTCTGGCATTCAGTTCTTTATCAGACACTCAGCCTAAAACAGAAGATTTAGGAGAAGTCCAGTTGGCCTGCCTCCCTAAAATCCACTCATGCACACCTTCTCGATGGTAAGCTCTGTTACGTCACTTAGGTGGCAACGAACGTGTAGAGTGGTTCTCTTCAAGACGTCTGGTCAGTGTGAAGAGGAAAAGACCAAACCCTTCAGCATATGAGAGCACGACAAAACAAATGGCCCTCAGTCCCCAGCAGCTTTCACTCTCCCTCTTACGGCAGCGAGAGGATCAGAGTGTGGAAGCAGAGGGTGCTAAGAATCTCTGGGTATGATCAGGCTGTCATGCACGGAAACTGAACTTGGCCTGTTATAACGTAAGATCACTCATCGGTGAAGACAGGATACTAGAGCTGGAAAAGAAATTAGGAAATGTGAATTGGAATATCATCGGTTTGGCCGAAACAAGAAGAAGAAGAAATGAATCACTTATAAGTTTATCAAGTGGAAATCTGCTGTACACCAATGGAAACAGTGAAAGGAGTGGAGTTGGGTTTCTGGTCCATAAAGATTTTAAAAACAACATTTTGGAATTCAAAAGTACATCACCAGGGTCTCAAGACTAATACTCAAGATTTCTTAGCGGTACAAGCTAAAGATTATAATGATTTATGCACCAACATCGAGCCATGATGATGATGAGGTTGAAGAAATGTATACCGAAATGAAGAGTCTTCTAGATAAGCAGAAAACCCACTACACTATTATTATGGGGGACTTCAATGCTAAGGTTGGAAAAATACAAAACAGCGCAGAAAGGAGAACTATAGGAAATTTTGGAATTGGTAAAAGACTTGTGGAATTTGCAGAATCTCAAAGACTGTTAGTAATGAACCCATTTTTCAAGAAAAGGGTGAACAGAAAGTGGACATGGAAGAGTCCAAATGGATAAACTACAAATGAAATCAACTTCATCCTCACTAACGAAAGATATATTGTGAATGATGTTACCATCCTGAATAAAGTAAATGTTGGAAGTGATCACAGAATGGTAAGATGTACACTTGATATATAGGTAGGAAAGGAAAGGAGAGGAAAAAACTGACTCGAGTAAATAATACAAAGGTCTTTGATATAACAGAAGAGGAGAAAAAGCAGTATGTACTGGAACTTAAGAACAAGTTTGAGCTTCTGCAGACTGCTCAGGACCAAGATATCGACGAGGAATATTACAACTTTCTGAAAGTGATAAAGCCCAAGAAACCTGTAGGGAAAAAGAAATCCAAAGAAGAAAAAATTAGTCAAGAAACATTTGTCATGATGAACCGAAGATGACAAATGAAGAGCAAGAAAAACACTGACAGGGAGAAAATTGAGTATACTGAGTTATGCCAAGCCATTAGAAAGAGACTCAGAGAGGACATAAGAAAATTTAACACAAGAAAAGTAGAACAAGCATTAAGGGAAAACAAAGGATTTAAATCAGCAGCCATGAGCAGTAATACAGAAAGACAAATGATACTGAAACTGAAGAATAGCGATGGTGTACTTATAAACAGCAGAGAAGGCATAATTCAAATAGCAGAGAAGGCATAATTCAAATAGCAGAAGACTACTATAGAGAATTATACAAGCAGCAAGGTAATGATGCCAGCAGTGGGAAAGATGGATTGCAAAGTAGCAACACATACGACATACCTGATATTCTTCCTGATGAGGTAGAACTTGCATTGAAGAAAATGAAGAATCAGAAAGCTCCAGGGGAAGTGAAGTTACTGTAGAGTTGTTAAAATTGGGAGGAAGAGACATAACACAAAAACTGGCACGGCTCTTGACAAAGTGCATTAGAAAAGGTGTGATGCCTAAGCAGTGGAATAATGCAATCATAGTTTTGCTGCATAAGAAAGGAGATAAATCAGAAATTGGAAATTATAGACCAATTAGCTTGTTATCTCAAATCTTCAAGTTGTTCACAAGGGTCATTACTAACAGATTAGAAAGAATACTTGATGAGAATCAACCGAAAGAGCAAGCTGGCTTTAGGACAGGATTCTCAACTGTGGATCACCTTCACGTAATATCACAGCTAATGGAGAAAGGAAATGAATATAAAACACTATTATGCCTTTCATTTGTGGATTATGAAAAGGCATTTGACTGCATACAGCATAAGGAAATGTTTTGGGCACTTGAAAGACAAGGCATAGATACCCCACATATTATGATTTTGAAGAAAATATATGAGAGTGCTACCTCCTTTATTAGACTAGACAAAGACAGTAGGAAATTTAAAATCGAGAAAGGAGTTCGACAAGGAGACACAATATCTCCGAAGCTGATTACTGCTGTCCTTGAGGAAGCTTTCAGAAGATTAGACTGGTCGCAGAAAGGAGTCAATGAGAACGGAGAGTACCTAAACCATTTACGATTTGCAGATGACATTGTGGTCATAAGCCACTATCCCAAATAATTAGAGGAAAATCTTAATCAGTTATGCACAGTTTTTAAAGATTAATATGGCTAAAACAAAAGTAATGATGAACAAGTATGCCACAGAAAGGGAAATAATGATTGAAGGAGCAGTAATTGAAAAGGTGCAGTCATATACTTATCTGAAGCAAATTATTAGCTGTAATAATGATAAATGGCTGGAAGTCAAGAGAAGAATACATTTTGGATGGATAGCATTCAGGAAATATAGTCACATACTGAAGAGCAATATCCCAGTTTGTCTGAAACGTAAAACAATGAACCAATGTATACTCCCCACCATGTCTTATAGAAGTGAAACTTGGGCACTCACCAAAAGAATGGAAGAGAAGCTAAGAACTATACAGCGAAGAAAGGAACAAATTATATTGGGAATCAGGCTGTTAGATAAGAAGAGAACCACATGGATTAGGCAGCAAACTCAAGTAAAGGACATTCTTATCAAAACTAAAGAACTAAAATGGTCTTGGGCAGGACAATAGTTCGAAGGCATGATGACAGATGGACTAAGAAAATAACGGAGTGGTACCCAAGAGGAGCTAGAAGAAAACCTGGAAGACAAAGGTGGAGATGGATAGATTAGCATTAGCATTAGTAGAGGCATTTGATGCAAGAAAGCAAGCTTATGCAGCATCAGCCAAAAAAAAAAAAAAAAAAAAAAAACCACTTCCACTTCACCCCTCTGTTCGTTCAAAATACCTGTCCAGCTGAGCCTTAAACTTATTTAGGCTATCAACCTCCACCACAAGGGATGGAAGTCTGTTCCACCAACCAACCACCCGCTGGCTAAAGGCAAATTTCCGCACATCTATCCTACATCTGTCTTTCCTCAATTTGAATTTATGCCCTCTCAGGTGATTTTTCTGAGCTAGAGGAAGAATCCCATCAGCATTGAGCATGCTTAAACCATTCAAGGCTTTATACACCTCTATCAGATCACCTCGCTGGTGCCTAGTCTCCAGACACTGTAATTTGCAAAACTTAAGCCTTTCTTCGTAAGAGCACCCCTTTGTTCCATTCACTAATCTTGTTGCCCTTCTCTGTAGCGTTCCAGCAGCTCTACATCCTTCTTGAAATGAGGCCTCCAGACCTGCATACAGTACTCTAGGTGTGGCCTGACCATTGCCTTATACAATGGAATAATCACCTCCTTATCCCTGCTGGAAAAATTCCTGTATATCATTGACAATACTCCATGAGCTACTCTTGCAGCCCGTCTGCACTGCTCAGAGAACTTCATATCTGCCTGCACAACCACCCCCAAGTCCCTTTCATTCTCTACCACTGTCAGTGTAGTACCACAGAGTTGATACGTTGCTCTGGGGTTGCTGTTTCCCATGTGTAGTACTTTACATTTGTCAATGTTAAACTTCATTTGCCACCTCTCAGCCCATCTGCTCAACCTTTCCAGATCCTGTTGCAGCAGCATAGTGTCAGTAGTGTCCTTGACAACCCTGCCAACCTTTGTATCATCTGCAAACTTGGACATTAAGCTTGATATACCATCATCAATATCATTTATAAATACAGAAAACAATAATGGACCCAACACGGAGCCCTGAGGGACTCCACTAATAACATTAGTCCACGATGAGCAGTGTCCATTGATTACCACTCTGTCTTCTCCCCCTCAACCACCCCTTTATCCATAGCAGCAATTTGCCTCCAATGTCACACTGCTCCAATTTGTGTAGCAGTCTTCCATGTGCAACAGTATCAAAAGCCTTTCTAAGATCCAAGTATATAATATCAAAGTTATTCCCTGCATCCAGTTCTTTTGTGACTGCATCATAGTATCCAATCAAGTTGGTCAGGCAAGACTTCCCCTTAACAAAACCATGCTGTGTCTGAGCTATAACTGAAGTCTTGTCTAAATGATCCTGCAGTGCTTCTTTAACCAGTGCCTCCATTAATTTTCCTGGAACAGAAGTTAAGCTCACAGGTCTATAATTACTTGTGTCAGCCTTTGATCCTCCTTTGTGAATTGGGGTCACATTTGCACATTTACAGTCTATGGGTACCTCCCCTGAGTCCAAGGAAGCTCTCATAATTATGGCTGAAGGTTTGCTTACTTCCTTTACTGCCTCCTTTAACCGGATAGATCCCATCCACCCCGGGTGCCTTTCTTGTGTTTATCTTCAACAGTTTCTCCTCCACTTTACTCCCAGTTATTTCAAGATTCTGTAGCTTACTGCTAGAGTTGAATACACCTCTGGCATTCCCCTTGCTGAATAACTCCTCATGTGTGAATGTTGATGCAAAATATTCATTTAGTTTGTTAGCTACCTGAGCAGGATCATCAACAGTTGACCCATCAATATCAAGTGGACCAATCTGATTCATCCCCTTCCTTCTAGAGTTTACATAAGTAAAGAACTCTTTGCTGTTTTTCTTTGCATCCCTTGCCAAGGATTTCTCGTAATCTGCCTTTGCCTGCCTAACCTCCTTTGTAACTTGGTTGCATATCAACTTGTATCTATCATAGGCTTCTGTGTCATGTGTTAATTTGTAAGTATCCCATGTATTTTTCTTCCCTGCCATATGCCTCATTAGTTCATCTGACATCCATTTTGGCCTAAACCTTGAACAATATTTCTTAGTTGGTATGTAAAGCCTAGTAACTTCCAAGATATGTTCTTTGAATGCTTCCCATTTTGAATTTGCTGTTGATAACATCATCAGTTGGTCCCACTGTATAGAATTTAAATACTGTCTCAGTCCATCGTAGTCACCTTTACGGAAGCAATAACCCTTCCCTTTACCCCTAATGGTAGTTACCTCTTTGAGTAAATCCCACTTCAGCACACTGTGATCACTGCCACCTAGTGGTTCATTTATCTGCAGATTCTTAATGCATGAAGAATCACTGCTGATAATCAAATCAAGAGTATTACTCCCTCTAGTTGCAGAGCCGACCGGGCTAGCCGAGTGGGTAAAGTACCTGCCCGGCAACCCAAAGGTCGCGGGTTCGATTCCCGCCTCGGGCTTGGATCAAAGTACTGCAAAAACTCCTTGGGAGGTGCAATATGGCCACAGAAGCCGATGCGCCAACAACTACCAAATCAAAAAAAAAAAAAAAAAAAAAAAAACCCCTCTAGTTGCCTCCCGAACATGCTGATGTAGAAAACAATCATCCAATAAATCCACATAAATCCTGCTAGTGTGTGAGTAACCAGCCCCCAAATTCCAGTCAATATCTGGGAAATTAAAATCTCCCATTATAAGACTCTCTGATTTACTGGCCCACTCTATTTCCCTGTACAGTTCCTTATTATACTCATCAGAGTCATTAGGCCTATAGCACACTCCTACTCTCAATTTTGATCTCCCAATGCTTATGTCACACCAAACTGACTCAACACTGCACTGTCCGGCGATGTCGACTGGCTTCACTTCCTTGGTTTTTATGTGTTTCTTAACTAATAGCATAACCCCTCCCCCCTTCCTATCGTCTCTATCCTTTCTGTAGACGTTGTACTCCCCAAATTGCAGTTCTGCATCCCTTATATCTGTGTGTCACCACGTCTCTGATATCCCAACAATATCTGCCTTTGATGTTTTGAGCAATACCTCAAAGAATACCTCATAGATGAAATTCATGAGTTTGTGGGTAGTAAATGGATGGCCAGTGCTCAAAACAGAAGGAACTGGAAAGTTGCTGGAGAGGCCTTCATCCTGTTGTGGATTGAAAATGGCTGATGATGATGATGATGATTCAGTTCTCTAAAGAATTCCTCATGTGTTATACACATTCGGTTTGTTAGCAACCTGAACAGGATCATCAACAGTTGAACCATCAATTTCAAATGGACCAGTTTGATTCATCCACCTCCTCCTAGTGCTTACGTAAGTAAAGAAATCTTTGCATCCCTTTTCAAAGATTTCTCATAACCTGCCTTTGCTTGCTTAACTTCCTTTCTGACTAGATTATAGACCTGTGTGTGTGTGTGTGTGTGTGTGTGTGTGTGTGTGTGTGTGTGTGTGTGTGTGTGTGTGTGTGTGTGTGTGTGTGTGTGTGTGTGTGTGTGTGTAAAAAGGCAGAATTAACACAAATATCCAAGTAGATTAGATAAATTCAGAATAGAACAGATTAATGCCATCTGAAATGATTGAACATTATATAAGCCTGCAAAAATATGAGATATTTATTTTTATTTCAAACTATAAAGCTTAAGAAAAAGGTGTAACTATAACCTACTAAGGGCCCTAATGTCCCAATATACAGGGTGTCTCAAAAATATTGGTACAAACATTTAGGGGAGGTAGGTAACATCAAAAGGAATGTGAATCGCATAGGAACCCATAATCGGAAAGTAGTAGCAGAGGCACAAGAAGCAGAAATGACACAATTCAGTATTAGCGGCAAATATTTATTTGACATAATATTAACAAAGGAGTACAAGATGGATGCATTTCATGATGTTACAACAGATGCTCGAAGGTTCCACCATGAGACGCGATGCATGCGTGACACCGACGCAGCATGGATTGGTGGACACGGTCGAACAAACCTGGAGTTTCTTTTACAGTAGCAGCAGCGAAGATGAGTCTCGCCACGAGATCCATTTCCGTCTCCACAGGTGATTCACACACAACAGATTTGAGGGCTCCCCCACAGAAAGAAATCAAGGCTCGATAAATCAGTTGAGCTTGGGGGCCAGGCAACGGGTCCACCACGGCCAATCCATCAATGCCCAAAACGCCTGCTTAAATAGTCACGAACACACCTTCCATAATGGACAGGTGCCCCGTCACATTGAAACCATATGTTGCGCCTGGAGTACAAGCAGGTAGGCCCAGAAGCATGACACCTGATGTTGAGGAAAGGGTGTTAGAAAGAATAGAACAAAATCCAGGAATTTCGGCAAGGAGGGTTACTCTGCAAGAGCGTGTACTGAGTCATAGCAGTGTGTGGCAAATTTTACATTGACCATACCTTCTAGTAAGATCCCGAGTCACAACTCGAGCAAAATGTGCCAGTGCACCATCATGCATAAACCACATGTTCTGGCATTGCTGAAGTGGAACATTATCATCATCAAGGAGGTCTGGAAGAACATTCTGCAGGAACTGAAGGTACAGCTCTGCTGTTAGCCTGTTTGGCAGAAAGTGTGGTACCAATTAGATGGTCTCCTAGTAGTCCTGCACAGACATTCAACGAGAAACAATGCTGATGTTGTGACTCATGAATTGCATTAGGATTTTCATCGGACCAAACGTGACAGTTGTCAAAATTAAAAATACCATCACGACTGAACCCAGCTTCGTCAGTGAACAAAATGTTTTTTAAAAATTGGGGGTTGCAGGACACACTGTTTTTGCATCCACTGGCAGAAGTTCACTCTGGGAGTGTAGTCTGTATTGCTGAGACCTTGAACATGCTGGATATGGTAGGAGTACAGTAATTGGTGATGTAAAATTTGCCACACACTGCTATGACTCAGTACACACACCACACACACACACAGGCTTCTGTGTCATCTGATAATTTATATGTTTCCTGTGCATTTTTCTTCTCTGCCATGAGTCTGATTAGTTCCTCTAATATCCATTTTAGGACTATATCTTGAACAATATTTCTTAGTTGGTATGAAAAGCCTAGTAGTTTCTATGTTTAATTCCTTGAATGCTTCCCATTTAGAATTTGCTGATAGCATTATATAGAATATGATGTTACCATCAGCAAATTCTATACTATACATTGTATAGTATAGAATTTAAAAACTGTCTGAGACCTCTCTAGTTACACTTACAAAATCAAAAACCCTTCCCATTTCCCTTGATAGTTGTTACCTCTTTAACTAACAACCACACTGTGATCACTGCCACTGGTTCTTTGAGCTGCATATTCTTAATGCAAGAATAGTCATAATCACATCAAGAATATTATTCTTTCTTGTTGCCTTTCTAACATGCTGTTGCTGAAGAAAACAGTCATCCAATAAATCCACAAAAGTCTTGCTATGTGAATGACTAAACCACAAATCCAGTCAATATATGGAAAGTTAAAATCTCCCATTATAAGACCTGATTTACTGACCTACTCTATTTCTTTGTACAGTTGTTCATTGTGTGCATCAGAGTCATTAGGCCTGTTACACATTCCTGCTGTCATTTTTGCTTTTCCATTGTTTATGTCACACCAAACTGACTGAACATTGAACTGGCCAAGTATGTCAACTGGTTGCACTGCCTGAGATTTTGTGCTTCTTGCCTATAAGCCCCCCACCCCCCTGAAACCCCTTCCTGTTGTTCAATGATAATGAAGCACTCAAACCTGCATTGGTATAATTAAGTTTATTTCTGAATGTAAAATATGTACAGAATGGAGTCAAATGTCTCGTGGTATTTTCAACAAGTCCTTATTGCTCGAAATGATCTTTTGTGACACTGATATTGCAAAGACAGCTGTCACAGAAGAAGTGGTAAGAAAATTCCACAAAAAATTTGACTCCATTATGTACATATTTCCAATTTGAAAATAAATATAATTTTACCAACATAGGTTTAAATGCTTTTTTATCTTCAAATAGACAGTTTCTGTCTGTATTTCCCCTTAAATTATACACTTATGTTGTTTTCTTTAAACATTGAGTGTTTTATTTTTAATAATTTTACTCAGCTGTATAAACCCTCACTGGTAGCACAATCAATTGTTATAATCTCTGTTCTTTCCATTACAGTTGGAAATGACCCAAGTTCGAATCCTGTCAATAATGTGAAGAATTTTTATGGGTCTTTTCAAAGTGTGATTAAGTTAGTTAGGCTCAGGTGAGGGTAGCATGGATTTCCCTCTGGAAACCTAGACTTTTCTTCCAGAAAATGCTCTGATGTGCCTAAAATCTAACAACAACAAATTGGCTGTATATAAAAAGAAGTTAAAGTACATAATGCATTACATTTCTGGCATGTTAACAAATAATAATAGTTCACGATTTATAACAAAAAAAAAAAAAAAAAAAAAAAAGCAAAAAACAATGACCTTTATGCATGAAATATAAAATTTATATATATAATATATTACATGTAAATGGAGGGACAAAGAAATAATAATTGCTGGATTTGTATTGGTCTGATTTTAATGAAATTTGGGATGGCAGCTTGACAAACCTTTTTGTAAGGCCCAACTATAAAATTGCATGAAAATCCATCTCCTGAGATCCAACAGATGGACATGGTGAAGACACTTGCATTCCACACATATGCTAAAGTGATTAAAAATATGCTGTTAGCCAGCCTCTTAGTAGAGGATTTTTTTTCAAATATTTTATATTTTATTTAGTTAAAATTCCTGCTTTAAACTCTTATGGGTCTTTTTTAAATATAGCATTTTTATATAGCAAAGTGATGTATAAAATATATTTTATATAGCAAAGCAAAGCAGCTGTTTAATGCTATAATATATGGAGGGGGGACTGAAATTTTATAAAGATTTAAGAACATTACATATAATATTAATTTTCACCCAGCAGCAATGGCATCCTGAATACATTGATATAGGGCTCACTGGTGTATATCTCTCTCTCTCTCTCTCCCCCCCCCCCTGAAAAATTGTTTTTCTCATAAATTCTTTCATTATTCCAATGCTTGATCTTTTCCTAATACATTACAATACCTTTTTAACTGTGATTATTTATTTTTAATGAAAATGTAAATTTAAAAATATATTTTACTCTTTTTATTTTCAAAATAAAATTTTTATTAATTCTGTTGAGGGTGGGTGGAGAATTTGAAATCACCTCCAAACTACCGCACTTCAACTGAATGCATTGTTGGGAAAGTAGACAAAAAGATGTTAATCTCAAATTGGAATTTAATGAAAAGTAGAATGTTCAAGTGGGCCTGTAAAGCCTGACACATCACTGTTGCCAGGTTAAGTTTACATCTACTTTTATAGTTCCTCTGTTTAGGGATTTCTTTCCAAGTGATTTTTCCTTTACAGAATTATAATATATAGTTCATGAATTGCTATTGATTTTCTTTTCTTTTTTTTTTTTTAACCATTGCTTACTTACTTGGTACATGTATATAATACTTGGAAGTTTAAAAACTTGTTAAAACTTAAAACTTTTTAAACTTCCAAGCATTACATAAATGTGCCAAGTGTAAGTGAATTCCAGTTGCATTAAATATTTAGTTTTGTGTTATGAATATTTAATATTTAGTTTCTAATTTTAAATAATTTTTGTTATGTTTTTGTAAATATATTTTTTATAAATATTTTCGTAATGAATATTTAATATTTATACTCAGTGTTATGAGTATAATATATCATAACCATAACAAAAGTGTCTGTAGCTTCACATTACAAATAATGATAATGTGTGGATTCAACTTTTTTATATATACTTTTATAATGATCTTTAAAATATACTGAAGCATTTTTTCTCCCCGTATAACTTTTTTTTTTTGGTATTTTAATAGTCCGATGCTTTAATCTGTAGCTTCCATATCATGTATAATACCAAATAGTGGTGTAGATTAAAAACATTTTTATGTATACTTGTGAAAAATCTCTAAAACTCACTAAGGCATTTTATTCCCATTTAAAATATTTTTCAGTATTTTAACATCTATTAGAACATACATAGAATGAATTGGGAGTTAGAAATGGACTTTTTTATATTTTGCATTAAATTTTTTTAAATAACTGTTGATGCTCTATATTTTACAAAATATATATTTAGTTTGTCGCTGTTTATTCCAACTAATTATGTATGAACCATTACAGAAAATCTTCCCGAGCAAGTAAAATCACAAGAATATTTAAAGAAATTCTATGGAGTACTGGAAAATAATAATAGATTAAAAGCCCACATGGACACAATCCTAAAAGGAACGGCATCTTGTACTGATATTGAACATAGCGTTGTAAGTTAAACATTTAATTTATTTAACACTGTATAAATGTATTACAGGAGGGCCTCGATTAACGCGATTAATTCGTCCCGCGAGCGCATCGCGCGCAAAACGGAAACGCATTAATCAAATATAATAACCAATAGGAAAAATTATAATTGGTCCTTGAACTTCTGGAATGTCCATAAAGAATTTTAAAAATACCTTTTAAATAACTTTTTAACTATATACAATGTAAAAGATAATGAAAATAATTATGGAATTAAATGTTTATTGCATAAAACAGTGGTTCCCAAACTGGCCGCCACGGAATATTTTAAATTTTCGAGGGAAACACAGTTATACTCGACATCTGTCGGACACTGCGCGAACTACTAGCTTGAGGTAGTTCACAGTTTCATTTCTTATTAAGTTGTTTGGACCTAACTACTAAGCGGAACTGTTGGGTATTTTTTTTGGTCCGAGTGTGCCTTGAAAAAATTACTGAGCACTAAGAGCGCCGTGAACCAGGAAAGTTTGGGAACCTCTGATATAAAATGCACAATGAAGAAATGACTGTTGCGGAAATATTTCAACAGTGTTAACTTTCTCTTTTCATCAATCAATTTCCGATAGCCGACAACAATCTTCTCTGGGCCCTGGCAAAATAAATATCGCGTACGAAAGATCAGATATGAAAGATTTCATCTAATTCTTTTACCGTTATCTCCTTCGCGGTAACATTTTCATCTGGCTCATTTAAAAATTTGAATTTTTATGCAAGTGTGCATTGACTTTATTAGCAGGAGACAAACAAGTAAACACATCTTCTTCCGATGGAACACACCGAGGCGGGCAGCAGGCAAATGTTTGTTTATTGACCATACTACTCACGGTAGGCTTAACGCGTAATTCAAATCTTTTTCAACTATCGCATAAAAAAAAAAAAAAAAAAAAAAAAGGGATCGCATTAACTGGAAATTTGCATCGTGTAAAGTGAAAAGTGGTATAATTTTTCAAATAGCGTTAACTGAAATTTGCGTTAATTGAACTCGCGTTATGCGAGGCCTTCTATATTTTAATTGCTATTCTGCAAAAGCATGCTATTCTTATGCTATTATACTTATGCTATTCTGCATAATACTTATGCTATTCTGCATAAGTGTGTGTGTGTGTGTGTGTGTGCGCATGCGTGCGTGCGTGCTTGTGCTTGTGCTTGTATGCAAAGATGGTGATTACCATGGTATTAGGACCTGCAATTTGTGATCAAAAATTTCAGTGACTGTCTTTTTATCTTGAAATTGTAGCAGGTTTCAGCTTGTCACATGTTCAGTAACTCATCAAAACATGATAATACATGATTCACCCATATATCTGCAGTCAACTGAACTAATGCATTGAGCAGGAAATGTTTTATGTTTTGTTCAAAATTAGGTAAAAATGCAATAGAAACCCACAAAATGTTAAAAATATCTTTAAGAGAAGATACAGTTTGTCATTTGAAAGCCTTTCCATGATTCACAAAGTTTAAAAGAGGGCTTTGTCTGTTGAAGACGATCCTTACTGCCCTTCAAAAACCAATGCCCTATATGCTTATTTTCATGATTATCTGATTAGTAGTGATCATCATTCAACTATCTGCAAAATTGCTAGTGAAATTAGCATTTCTTACAGGACATGTCACTTTAAGCATTTGATTTGGGAATCTGATGCATTTTCAGCAACATTTGTGCCTTGCTTCCTAACAGAAGATCATAATGAGCAGCACAGTCTCACACAACAGGTCTTTGTATGCAAAGATGGTGATTACCATGGTATTAGGACCTGCAATTTGTGATCAAAAATTTACATTCAACATCATGCTGCTGTTGCTGTTTCTTCTATCCATCCACTATTAGTGGTGACAAAAGTCCAGTTCTCTTGATGGAAGACTGGGCTTGCTAATGCCTAAAACAAGCATGACAATCTTAATCAAACGTGTTGATCATGGTGTTTTGTATTTTTTGACTCACAACATTTTTCATTATGAATTTGCCCTGCATGATCACAATGAACCTAAAAAAGTGATTGTTTAGCTGTCCATAAAGTTGTTAGTGAAATTAAGATTTATTTAGTTTTTCTCTGCAGTTTTTAATTTCTCAGTAGAACTGTTTTCAGGATTATTACAAAAAACTTCTGTGTTGATTAAAGAAAACTGCTTGTAGAAAATGGCTGGAAGATTGGGCTTCAGCAAATTAGCACTTACATCATCACAATGCTCCTTCACACTTGGCACTTTCTATTTATGAATTTCATGCAAAGCAGAGCATCACTGTGGTCCTCCATCTACCATGCTCACCTGATTTAGTGCACAGTAATTTTTGTCCCCTTTCCTCCCAAAGTATTTTGATCAAGATAAATAACTGGTGCAGCGTACCATTCAACATAAGTGGAAGTTATTCCAAAGAAAAGAAATAGAAGGGATAAATGGAACACATAATTTGGTGAATTTTTGATGCTCAATTGTGTGATGAATGTTGGCTATTTTAGGCATGTGTCTGTAAAAAAAAAAGGTGGGGACGGAATAGCATGCTAAGAAACAGAAAGAAAAAAAAGAGGGATGAGGAGGAAAACAAGTGTTCTGGAACAGCCATTACACAGAATTTTTTTTTAACCTGACAAAGAGATCAAATACCTGTCTTTACTTTGTTTTATAAATGTTTTATATTTTATTTTTGTTTTATATTTTTATAATGCTGACTTTTATTATTATTATTATTATTATTAACTATATGGTGCAAGGAAGCCTGAGGCTTATGCTGCACCAGCCAAAAAAAAATTTCTGAATTACCCCGAGAGAGAGAGAGAGAGAGAGAGAGAGAGAGAGAGAGAGAGAGAGAGAGAGAGATAGAAGGGAATTACCAAGAAAGAGAAGAATGATGATATCCAGCTCAGGACCCTGGGTGTGCCAAGCCCATACTTACCAGATGTGAGTCCCTGGGGTTAGTGTCAAATGCATATGGTACTGAATTGCCCACTGTTACCTAATCCCTGTGAAATTTAAAAGCTTTTAAATTTCTTTTCATGATTATATTTTATCTATATATTTCAATTAATTATTGCCATAGCATATCAAGGCAACATATATCCAAAAAACAAGTGGTGACAAATTACTGGATCACTTCCACTTATGACCATTAAGAATTCTTCACATATATAAATGCAAAGAAGAGAAGGACAAACTAGATCTGACCCTTATCTAATGGATGTGGTATAGTTTTAGATACGCCAGCTGGAGTTGCAGTTGAACTAAACAGTTACTTTGCATTGATATTTACAGAAGAAAGACCCTTTACATCAATGAGAAATTATGGGAGTGAAGTTGAAAAAAATGTAATTGATGAATGTTGCCCATGATGTTTCATTAAATAAACATGTCAATCACAGACATGTTTATTTAATGAAAAAACTTTCAAGCCTACAGGCCAGTAAGGCTCCTTGGGTTGATGGCATATATCCTATAATCTTAAGGGAGGCAGCAAGTGAGTGCATTGAACCATTGAGGCTAATTAGGAGAGCATCACTTGACTCAAGAGTGATTCCATTGGATTGAAAAAGTGCTAATGTATATCCAATACATAAAGGCGGTTCTAAGAGTGAAGTGGGAAATTACCCGCCAGTTAGTCTAGCTTCAGTAGCATGGAGACAATGATCAACTGTGGAATTCAGAATCATTTAGATAGAAATGGAATTCTGAAGGATGCTCGGCATGGTTTTTTTAAAGGGAAAATCATGTTTAACTAATCTGGTTAGCTATTTTGACAGGGTCACTCAAGAACTGGAGTTAATTAAGGAGAATAATTTCGATATTGTTTATTTAGATTTCAGCAAAGTATTTTTTTATTTGATTTCAGCAAAACATGAGCGGTTACTTTATAAGTTGGAACAGGTTGGAATCACAGAGAAAATCCTTATATGGATGGCTGGGTAGCTTCAGGGCAATGGTTGTTCCTCACATTGGTTATGATTACCGCCAAGCAGAGCTTCAGAGTGTCCTAGATGGACTTCAGGGATGGTCAGAAAAATGGCAGCTATGCTTTAATCCAGCAAAGTGTAAAGGTATTGCACCTGGGGAACAGTAACCCCAAAATAACTTATACACTTGGAGTTGAACTCAAGCTGGTAGTGGAGGAAAGAGACTTGGGTATTACGATATGGTCAGATATGAAGTTTTCCGAGCATTGTAGACCATTGCAAGGAAGGCCCATGGTATCCTATCGATGATTTAGCGAACATTTGCTAGTAGAGATAAGGATGTCATAATCCTATTGTATAAGAATATTGTTACACCACACTTGGAATACTGTGTTCAAGTGTGGAGACCACACCTAAAGGAAGACATTGTGATTCTTGGAAGGGTCCAGAGACTGGTAACTTGGCTGGTGAGATCAGCAAAAGGGCGTCCATATGAGGAAAGACTATGAATATGGGGGTTGCCGAGTTTGGAAACTCGGCACCTTAGAGGAGATTTGATTGAGGTGTTCAAGGCTCTGAGAGGCATAAGTAAAATGAATGAGAACGAAATTTTCACAGTCATAAATAATTCTAGAACTAGGGGCCATAATTTCAAGTTACCGGGGGGGGGGGGGTAGATGTTTAGACTGAATTGCAGGAAGTTTTATTTTAGCCAGCAAGTTAATGATTACTGAAATAAGTTACCTACATGGATGGTAGAGGCTGACAGTTTTGGGAAATTCAAAGGTCAGCTGGTTAATTACCTATGCGAGGATGGAAACAAATGGGTTGTCTATTTACTTTTCTCTTATTATTTATTATTATTTTATTTTTATTCTTATTTTTTATTTTATTTTATTTTATTTTTTATTTATTTATATATTTTTTATGGCTGGTGCAGCATACGCCATAGGCATCCTTGCACTATGTTGCCATTACTAATATTAATACTGATTATGAGAGAATAGTCTTAGTTATTTTTCTCCTGATCAGATATATTTGGATAAAGTGTGTTGTTCATTATTTACAAACAGATGGTCAAAATGCCTAATGTTAGCCTTAAGTTTCCTGAAGAACTGTAGGACTGAAAAACTTTTTTTAAGTTCTTATTGATTACCACTGTGCCAGTAGTTTTTCCAACAAACAGTAGGTCATTTCCAAAAAAAATAGGTCAGTCACAGACAAATCTGTGACTGACCTTCTAATAAATCGTATCCTAAATTAATTAAATATAAATGTATGTGCTATAATTCTAAAACAGCTGTATGTATATTTTACATTACTGTGCTAATTTCAAAGTTTGCACATGGTACTAATTTTTACTACCCTGGTGCACTCTCTCTCTTCTGCAGATCAACGCTTGCACGTGAGAGAGAGAGAGGGAGAGCGAGCGAGCGCCACTATGCTGAATTTGCGTCTAGACCTTTATTATATTGACTCTTATGAGAGTGTATGCTCTTGGTATTTTGGCACTCATATTGGTAATCTTAATTTTTTTATTTTCTTGAGATATAATTGTGATTGAGTTTAGTAACTTCTAGTTACAGGCAAACTGTACTTTGTATATTAGTCATTTTTCTGCCATCTTTTCTGAATGTGAAAGTATAAGCTATATTGAATTACTAGCTCAAAAGAAAATACAGGCAGTCTCGCTTTACGAGTTCCCAGATTTACGAGTTTTTCCCCCCAAAGTATCAACAAAATCGAAAATATGAACATTAATTGTATAAAATGAATGTTAAACATTCATAAATACTGCATTCCAAACCACCTCCATAGCTACAATACAGTGTACCCCGCTTTACGATATTAATCAGTTCCAGAGACACCATCATATTGTTAAAATATCCTACTATGAATCCAATAACACGTTTTGGTAATTCGTTTCAAGATCTCGGAAGTTGAAATTTCGCTGTATAACTAAGCTATTTATTTCTCAAAAAAGTAATTTTTTAAGGTCACAAGCGTGACCTTAAGGCCATCTAAAAGGTCGTGAGCGTGGTCTGTAAATTGTATTAGTTACCAATTCAAATCATTAAAATGCACTACACTTTCATCGTTATCATATGTTCCGTTATAAGAATCAATTTTAAATGCCTTTGTGATATTTTTGTAAAGCACATTTCTGGAGGTCATCACCATAAAACAATAAAAACAATTTGCACTTTCTAATTTATTGGGGCTTTTCAGTTACTGCAAGCAATTATAAATGGATAATAAACTTGATCTTGCCTTTGCGGAAATACCGATAGCTAGAATTGTGTGATTTTTTTTCATTATTATTGTGAAATGTGTTTCCCCTCTACTGAAATCTTCAATTGCATAAAAAACAAATAAATATTTAGAATCTTTTCTTCATTCTTTTTTTTTTTTTTTTTTTTTTTTTTTTAAGCTTTGTAAACTTATTACTCCACGCGAATCATGTTAGTTGCAATTTGTGTGTGCAGTTAAAAAATGCTTATGCATGTAATCGTGAAATTTAAAATTAAAAGAGAAGATTATCTTGGAAACAAATGCCTCTTGAAGCATTTCAGAAGACGACTCCTTGTGCAACAAACCAAGTGCCAAGCCAATAATGAGTGATCGTGATCAACGAGTGTGCATTTAGTCGATGATGTAGAAGAATAAACATTCTTTAACATTTGTAAGTTGTAAATAATTTCTCTGTTATTATAATTTGCTTGATTTTACAGGCTACGTTTTCATTTTTTTTACAGGCTACGATTTCGACAAATCAATGATTTTACAGGCTACGATTTCGACAAATCAATCATTGTTTAAACATAAACTAATTAGCTAACTAATTTCATTGCTGAGAATGTAACCCCTATTTTTAACCTTATGTCTATGGGAAATAAATTCCCGCTTTAAGAGTTTTTGCTTTACGAGCGTGCACTAGGAACAAAATAACTTGTAAAGTCGAGAACTACCTGTAAAAATAAAGTAAAATTTGAACAGATGTTCATTTTTAAATGTATAGTAGGCTGCTTGTTCAGTAACACCATTTGAAATGCAACTGCCCACCTTTATGTGTGCTAATGAATGCTGCCAACAAACAGGCATATCAGATCGCCCTATCCAACCGCTTCGAGATGCTGGCCGTGCCCGAGGATATAAATGAAGAAGAAAAGCAGATCTCTGATGCCATCCTGGAATGTGCCAAGCCCCTATGTCCACCTGCCCGACGTCGAACGCAACCATGGATATCAGACGAGTGCCTCGACCTCGTGGACAAACGGAAACAGGCAAAGTTGGTCGACTTTGAACGGTACTGGCAGCTAAACCGAGAAGTCCGACAAAGAATGACAGCAGAAAGAGAAGCATACTGGAACCAAGTGGCAGACGATCTTGAAGTGGCAGCATCCAAGAATGAGTACCGCACTCTCTACCGCACCCTCAGATGTCTGAGTGGAAAGACCAAATTGACTAGTGACAACATCAAGAATGCTGATGGGACCTTCGTGCGATCACCATCCAAACGCCTGCAACGGTGGAGTGAATTCTTCAAAGCTTTGTATAATCACGACCCACCTCAGGGACCGCCAGCAACAGCACTCTCGATCGAACCCCCGAGGTCTCCATGGTTGATGTTGAGCCTACAGTAGAAGAAGTGAAAGCAGCCATACAATCCCTGAAGAATGGCAGGGCACCAGGAGTGGACCAAGTCACCACAGAAGCGATCAAAGCCGGGGGAGATGTACTGCTTCACCGACTACACTCGCTCCTCAAAACCATCTGGTGCACTGAACAAATTCCGCTAACATGGAGGAAAGCCATTATCGTACCAATCCACAAGAAAGGTGATAACCGGGACTGCAAGAACTACCGTGGCATCAGCCTCCTTTCCATCATCGGAAAGGTCTTTATGAAGATCATCCAGTCAAGACTGCAAAAACATCGCGAGCAAACCAGTCGAGAAGAACAGGCAGGATTTAGACCCGGGCGAGGATGCTGTGATCAAATCTTTGCCATTCGTCAGCTGATGGAGGAGAGGATCTGGTGTGGACAGCGAACCGTCATTGTTTTCATTGACTTTAAGTCTGCTTTCGACTATGTCCACCGGCCTGCCTTATGGAAACTACTAGAGGTCGAACATGTACCTCGAAAAGTCATCACACTCCTCCAAACTGCATACAACGGTTTAACCAGCCAGGTGCGCATCCAGAACGATTTATCTGAGGGATTTACCATCCAAACTGGAGTCCGCCAAGGGGATGTAGCTTCCCCGTTGCTTTTCAACATCGTGGTCGACGCCATTATGAGGCAAGCATTCAGAAATAGACAGGGCATACAATATGACAAGGATCACTATGTGACTGGCCTGATGTTTGCTGATGATAGTGCTATCCTTGCCAGTAACGACGCTGAAGCCACGGACATCCTCTACGACATTGCCCGGCCATACGGTTTGAAGATCAATGCTAGTAAGACAAAGGCCCTGACAACAGATGGGTCGCAAGCCACCATCTATCTCGAAGGCGTCCAGATCGAGCAAGTGCAGGACTTTAAATACCTTGGGTCGCTGGTCCAGGAGAAGAAAGTTGCATCCACCATGGAAATCCACAGTAGAATTGGACAGGCGGCCACCGTTTGCCTCGCTCAAATGATGTCTGTGGAAGAGGACCAACATTTCCACGAAGACTAAAATCCGACTCTTCCGGACTTTGATCCTGCCCATTCTTCTTTACGGATCGGAAACATGGATTTGTCTCAAGTTAGATTTGAACAAACTTGAGGTATTCCAAATGCGATGCCTGCGGCAAATCTTGGGCATCTCTCTTCGCGACCGCATCACTAATGATACCATCCGCGGCAGATGCCAACAGCAACCAACCATTGCCGACCAAATCCAGAAGTGAAGGCTTAGATGGTTTGGCCACGTATGTAGAATGGGCACGAACAGAATACCATCCAGACTCCTTTGGAGACAACGACCCACCCAATGGAGCATCCAACGGACCGCGCCTAGGAAAACGTGGGCCAAGCAAGTGGAAAATGACTTGAAGAGCCGACGTCTCGACCTTAACCAGGCCAGGACTGACGCCATTGATCATAAGGTATGGAAGAACATCACAGAGCAAGTCCGAAACCCTGTGGCACCTACAGCAGCATACTGGTTGCATGGCCAACCGCCTCCCCCAGCTGCCAGCTAAGGACCAAAGAAGAAGAAAAGAAGAAGAATGTGTGCTAAATTGATAGGATCTAAAAGATATGTCATCATTACTTCACTGTAGCTTTAAATTCTATTTTCTCATTGCTAATATATGTAAAATTACCTCTAATTTTGCTGTGAATGTTGAAACAGTTAATAGTAATAGTAATCGTGGCATGTGATGCAAGAAAGCAAGTGTATTACTTATGTAGCATCAGCCAAAAAAAAAAAAAAAACACACAACCATTCCCTCTAAATGTTTGTCCAGTTCCTCCATAAATTTATTTAACCTATCAACTTCCATTACTACAACTATAAGAATGCTGATAAAGCAAAACAATTGATGCAAAGTGGTAGGTAAAATTTTTGGTGCCCGGAACCTAACCCAGTGATTTCCGATTAACTCCATTATATAAAGGGTTCCATTTGTGCCACTCCCTCCAGGAACCTAACTCCAACGTAAATCGAGGCCTACCTGGTTGCCATTTATGCAATATACTGTAATGTGACTTTGGCCGATTTTTATTCCCTCTCTCTCTCAAACTGTTAATTACCTCCAATTTTATTAGTTCTTTGCCGTAATTAGTTGTCTTAACTTTGAAATGTGTTAAATGCTCTGATTCTTGCAGAAAAAATTCCACTAACATAGACAGGATTTCATCTTGAGCAAGTATAGATTATATATCCTCAAGTATGAATTCTCTGCTCTTAATTACAGCATTATTTACAATCAGTGATTTAAAGAACTATATAAAAACAGTTTTCCACAATAAAATATCTACTTTATCTTTGAGTTAGACTTACTCAAAATCACATTTTGAGATGATTTGTTATGTGATTTTATACAGGCTGCTTCTACCACTTATTAGAGTTTCATGAAAATCAACTTTAAGTTTAACAATTTTCTTACAAAATATTGGTTGTGATGCAATTATAAATTAAGTGGCCAACCACGGAAAATTATTATGGATGAGAATTCAGTAACTATTTTAATAAATCTACCTCTGCCAATTAATTTTGAAAATTTATTTATTAATTTGCTTATATTTGCCATACTCTGTTTATGTTTGTGTTCATTTTTTGTAGTGGTTATGATATGCATTTGAAAGTCACTCTCGCAGATGATTATAGTGTGACTTAAGAATTATTTCTGTGCTCTAGATATAGGGAATGTGACAATTGAAATTTCAACTTGATGCATTAAAAAAAAAAAAAAAAAAAAAAGGATCTCTGAGAAAACAGAGTGATGATGTGGAGTAGATTAAAACTGGAGACTCTGTAGTGTCTCTAATGTCTTTAGTAATATTCCAGGAGATGTATTTCCAATGAAGGTCTCAGATGTGAATCAGCAGAGTTTTGGTTTAACTGGGGAAACTGGAATCTATATTGTAATAAAGAGCATGCACAAGGTCTCAGCAATAGAGACTACCCTCCCAGAGTGAACTTCTGCCAGTGAATGCAACAACAATGTGTCTTGAACCCCCAATTTTTAAACAACATTTTGTTTACTGACGAAGCTGGGTTTACTCGTGATGGTATTTTTAATTTTCATAATGGTCATGTTTGGTCTGATGAAGATCCTAATGCAGTTCATGAGTCACGACATCAGCAACATTTCTCATTGAAATCTGGGCGGGATTATTAGGAGACCATCTAATTGGACCACACTTTCTGCCAAACAGGATAACAGCAGAGCTGTACCTTCAGTTCCTGCAGAATGTTCTTCCAGACCTCCTTGATGATGATAATGTTCCACTTCAGCAATGCCAGAACATGCGGTTTATGCATGATGGTGCACTGGCATATTTTGCTCGAGTTGTGACTCGGGATCTAACTAGAAGGTATGGTCAGTGGTAGATAGGTAGAGGTGAGACTGTAATATGGCCTCCTAGATCACCAGACTTAAATCCTATGGATTTTTGTGTCTGGGGTCATGTAAAAACCTTGTGTCTGGGGTCATGTAAAAACTTACATCATCACAATGCTCCTTCACACTTGGCACTTTCTATTTATGAATTTCATGCAAAGCAGAGCATCACTGTGGTCCTCCATCTACCATGCTCACCTGATTTAGTGCACAGTAATTTTTGTCCCCTTTCCTCCCAAAGTATTTTGATCAAGATAACTGGTGCAGCGTACCATTCAACATAAGTGGAAGTTATTCCAAAGAAAAGAAATAGAAGGGATAAATGGAACACATAATTTGGTGAATTTTTGATGCTCAATTGTGTGATGAATGTTGGCTATTTTAGGCATGTGTCTGTAAAAAAAAAAGGTGGGGACGGAATAGCATGCTACGAAACAGAAAGAAAAAAAAGAGGGATGAGGAGGAAAACAAGTGTTCTGGAACAGCCATTACACAGAATTTTTTTTTAACCTGACAAAGAGATCAAAATACCTGTCTTTACTTTGTTTTATAAATGTTTTTTAAATTCACTTCTGACATTAACACAGTTGAGGAATTGCAGCGTTGGGTTGAAGGAGCCTTTCAGCAAATCAGAAATGACCCAGGAATGCTTGAGAGGATTTGCAACTCAATGCAGAGAAGACTACAAAGCTGCATACGGATGCAAGGACAGCATTTTGAACACCTTTTGTAACATCTGTAAAATCCTGTAGTGTTGAAACCAAAAATTAAAAATGTATTTTCTTATGTTTAATAAAACCACCCTTAGCAAAGAATTCACAGCTTTTTGCTAAACTACTGCTCCCATAGTCAGTGGCAGATCTTAACAGAAAATGTGCATTATCTCGAAAACGGTTCATTTTTGGCCTGATGTTCACTGGGACCATCATTTTTGAAACACCCTGTATATTCAGAGGTTTTTGATAAATTTTGAAGATTAACGATGTGCCAGGTCTGTTCTCTAATAATTGTCTGAGAATATGAAAATTAATCTTTTTCTTTTTTTTTAATTGTATTTGTTTTATAATAAGCAGTACCTTGTGAAATACAAGAAAGATAAGCTTTTAGATATCATTAAAGTCTCAACTCAAGATGTAATGTACATTTCATGTAATCTTTCCAACAGACATTCCTAGTTATATAACTGCTGCTTTAATAACATCAACAAAACCTATTAATGTTAGGACTTCAGCTGAAACTTGTGAAATATGGAATCTGAATAGCATTTTTAGGTGGTAGATGACTTTCATCAACCGGTGAAATACCACCACTTTGCTTATTGGAGGCTTGAAGTGGTGAAACCCATGTTTAGTCTCTAGAACAAAGTTTCCTGCATCCCCCTCCCCCCATACTTCTCCTTCAATCCATGCATGGTACTAAGTACTATAGGTTTTGATACCTTTCGTGTTTGGGATTTTCATTAAAAAAAAAAAAAAAAAAGCATCGGCAAAATGTGTGCTTCTATTTTTTCACTCAAGTACTCTTTCGCAAGCTAGACAGCTTATTGTTGTCAGTATTTGCTGTAGTTTTACATACACTAATTTATTTTAACTTACTATAAAGTACTATTCATCAGGGAATTTTAATATATGCTGGTGGTTTTGTACGATGATCCTTTCTAGAGATGCACCATATAATTGATGCCATAATTTTTAATTTATTTCCATTTTTATTTTCATTTACAGAGCATTTATAGCCAAATAGATATTAAGGTTAAGTTATGAAAAATTAAAGTTTTACTGCATTTAATTATTTTATTTTCTTTATTTAACAGCCTAGCTGTTAAATAAAGAAATACAGTAAAACTTATAAATTTAAATATCTGTTAGAATTTCATTGGTGTGAATTTTAGTAAAACGCATGTGCAATATTCACTTTTGATCTTCATCTTTAATTATTTTTTTCATCTGAAAAAGCTTTGTCATAAAAAAAATCTTACAACCATATTAAAAAAACACCTGTAATTTTCCATAGAGTTTGGTTTCCTATTGTTTTTTTCACCCATTTAGTACCTTGAGCTTTGGCTGTATGGGAAAACTTTTTTTTTGGATAAGACTTGATTTTAATGATTTTTTTATCTCATTATAATAATGTCAGAATTTAAGAAAAAAATAGTTTATCATTTTAAATTCACTTAAATTTCCCATTTCATTTCTTGGCTGTTTTCTTCAGAAATCTGATTATTAAAGTGTAGATATGATCCACCTGCCATAGTTATGGTTTTTTTGCACACTCACTAAATGATTAACCTTTTAACTACCATTTGTGACATTAATTTTTTATGGGAAAATATATTCTGAATAACTGATTTATAAATGAACTGGAATAAGATGCATTTGACTGTCAGTAATTTTATAGCAGTGATAAACAGCAGGCTAGCTTTGTTAAAGCTTGTGGGAAGAGAAAATACAATATGCTGTAGGGTTTAAAAGGATAATTCTATGAAGTAATTGAAACTGGGGAACAGAATGATCCCTATGATAGAACATCAAACACAATGAAGCATACGAATAGAACAAGGAGAGAATAGATTTGTGCATAATAAGACTCTTGCTCAGATAGCAGGCATATGCCAGACTATTTCAATTTAATTGTGGTCATTATTGTAATCTTTTATGAAAACTATTCTTAGTCCTGACAATATAGTTATAACTACATTTGTCTTATAACTTATTGTCATGACAATATAGTTAGGACTTATTTATCCTTGGTTTTACTTAATAAAATTTTATAAAAAAATAGTAAAAATTAATAAAATTAAATTAATAAAATTTATCACCATATCTAAAGGAGGAAAAACAATACTAATGTTTTTAAGATTCTTCCTCCAATAAGTAAAACTTTTCTTCTTTTATAATATTATTTAGAAAGAAGTGCTGAAGTCAGTTGGATTGCCAGTTCAAACAAATAGCTTTTACATGATAGTTAAACAGATGTTGGAGAGGGTTGCTCCTGTTATGGTTGATCTTGCAGGTGTTAAGCAGCTCCTGCATTATGTTAAGGATTCCCTCTTTGGAGAAGGTGATATAGATATATTGCTAGGTTTATTCAATTCTGCTCATAGAGGTCTCCAACTTCTTCATGTGAGTATTATAATAACATTCAAGATAATTTTAAGTTACTTCTTTGTTCTGAAATTATAAACAAAACTTTTAACTTTGTATGTCTATTAGGGCATAATAAATCCCACAGTTACTGGAGCTGGAGTGATTGCATTTAAGCAAACCATATTTAGGTTATGGGTTTTGTTGTCAGTTTATAGAATTGTAGAAAAAAAAATTCTATTCCAGTTTGTGGAGAATGTGATATTATTATATTTTATTATACACTCTTTTAAATATAACTTACAAAACCATATAATGCTGTGATAAGACTAATCTGTACAAGTAAATAATTAAAACAAAACAAGTTCCTTGTAGTATTTCTATTTCTTCTCCCTAATAAATAACATTTAATGAACTGATTTTTATTTAGAAAGTATCTGAGTTCGGTGTCGAGTTATTTTACTGCTTTTAATATATTAATGATACGTTTTCTGATAATACAAAGGTTGTTACTGACAGTAACCAGGGTGTGCTAATTCATTGTTTATTCCCAGAAAATCTAGTTAAACTAGATTTTCTGGAAACTAGGCAGATGGCTGAAATTTCTCATTGAAAGATGCAAAATACTGCACTTGGATAGCAGTAATGCCAAAATAACACACCACTGAATCGGCAGTCAGCAAGTGCACTTATTTTGAATTATTCTGTCATTTGCAGAAAGTATTCTAGAGCATTTGTTCCATAACCTTTGGATTTCATGGACCAGTAAAATTTCCAAAAAAACATTTTGGGGACTGGCACAGGAACCCCAACCTTTTTATTTTGTCAAATAAGGATATTAAGGAGAAAAACAGTTATGTTATAGAGAGAAAAGTTTAACACAATATAAGTAGGAATAATAATCTCCTTATACTGTCTGCGGTGCTAACTGCATCTTTATTTAAATAAATCTTCTTCTCCCTTTTATCTGTAATTATTTTTAACAGTTTTAATTTGCTAATGTTTCTTTAAATTGTTATATTTTATTTAGTTTATTAGTTATTTATGTTATTGTAGAAGCTGTGAATAATATTTTAGAAGTGTTCCATAGGAACTGAACTTTGTTCAACAAACTTTATACACAAAGGGCCAGAAGGTTTTTTGTTTTTGATTTCTCTTATTCATGCACGTTGTTCCTTTATGCTATAAAACAACATCATTGTATAGTGCAGGATATCTTGGCTGTTGTGATTAGCTAATAATTTAGTTATTCCTTGAATTCATTCAAATTACCTACTTCCATAATAACAGATGAAAGTTTGTTCCAACAGTCAACCACCTGGCTGATGGCAAAACTACTGACATCTATTCTGCAACCGTCCTTCCTCAATTTGAATTTAGACCTCATCTTGCATGTATTCTGAGCAAGAAGAAACATATCATCAACATTATGAGCTTGCTGAATCCATTCAAAGCCTTAAACAATTAGATCACTTCACAGGGACCTAGTCTCTAGATGCTGCAGATCAGCACATAACAAGAGTACCAGCTCGCTTGGTGGGACTGATACTATTTATCTGTGGCTCTCCTTATTTTTGCATTGAGGTGCCTCCATAGCCAGGTGGGAAGGAGCAGCAGTGCGTAGCACACGCTTCTTGATTAGACTGGGGTTCGAGCCCATCACCACCAAATATGGAGGATGCAGAAAGGTCAGGGATTGACCACCGCATATCCCGGAGCAATATGGCCTTAGTTGCTAATGCTCCTAAAAACCAAATAACAAACAAAACAAACAAACGTTATTTTTACATAAAAATATTTTCTTTCTTTCTTTCTTTCTTTCTTTCTTTCTTTCTTTTTTTTTTTTTTTGAAAGCAGGTGTTATGTATTGAGTTTTAATTGACCAGTGAGATACAAAAGTTGTCTACTCCACTGATTAAAAAATATTATTTTAAATAATGAATCTACTTTGTAAATTACACTAGTGTTTTTACTGTGGTTTTTATGGAATTGTAAATGAAATTCAATTTTCCTATAATTTGGAATTCACTTTTCATCAGTTGATATTGTTGGTTTTAATGTTTTAAAATTGAAATAATTTCATTGTAGACACTGTCTTATATCTTCTCTGGTGCGTTCAATGCTCAACAAGTTTATGAAGACCTCATTGGTTTTTTGAGAGCAGAGGATGAACATGCAGTTGATCTCACATTACAAACATTAACAAATATTGGTAATGAAATGGAAAACCATCATCCAAATATTTGTGGGTAAGTTATAAAAATTGTGCAGATTTGAAATTCTGATTGATGATGATTACTTTATATAAATATCTTGCATACATATATATTAATATTCATAAAAACTTACAAAGAAATTCATAAATTATGATTCAGTAAGATGTAAATAATTACATTTTTTAGTTAGAATACAAGTTATGTGCTAATGTACTCTTAAGTTATTAAATTAGGTAAATGCAATGAAAATATTGATGTTTCTGAGAGAGAGAGAAAGAGAGAAGGAAATGATAATCTACTGTGGGTGTAAGCCGTAAAGTTTAGGGTATAGTTCCTTTTCTCTGTCCGAGGGCCATTAATTGTTTGTCGTATACTGTGGAATGATAACTGAATTTGAATGTGTGTTTAAAGGAGATATTATAAGATTATTTGTTGATCTTTTTCAAATATGCCTATTTAAATTAATTTCTCTCATGTTTTCTTACATTAATGAACACATTATGAATACCAGCACACCAAGAAAAGTTTAATTATGACATTTCTTGCATTGGTATGGTCAGATTTTTTTGGAACTTGAAATTGAACAATGGTAACCCAGGCTAATCATTATTAAAGCAGCAATTCTGTTTGTGTGTGATCCCCACTGGAGTATGTTAAAAGAATTTGCCTGAAGTTTTGTACTTACATTCTTACATTTAGTGTAAGTAGAGCAGCAGAAATCATCATTTCAGAAAATAAATTTAGTGCAGATATTTTGCACCACCTTTTTCATTTTCTTGATCTGGGGCTTTTTATAATATATATCTGTGTTAATAGTGGCATTCATTAAGCCACCCCCCCCCCTTTAATGGTGATTCCAAACACAAAAAAATTATTAGAAACTATAGTACATAGTAGTATGTATGGGATAAAAGTTAAGAGAATAGAAGATTGTGGGGGGGGGGGGTGAGAAAAATATTAAAAATGTAGGCGGGTGTTAGTTACAGCCGTCGTTAGGGATTATGATACCAAATATTAGAGGGTGCTTTAGCCAATGTAAGGGGGGGGATGCGACGCCTATGTGATGCTTAGGGAGTTCAGGTGCTCCTAATATTTTTTACTATCAGTGCACTTAAGTTCTGAACATTCCTCTAGTTTAATATATCCGTCTAGTGTTAAAATAGGACAATAATCTCGTATATCCTGAAATTTTAAAAGAGGGGGAAATCACCCCACCAATAAAATATCAAGATTTGGATTAGCATTGTATTTTAGTTATGCTAATTAGCTTAAAATCTCTAACGTGCAAAACCTTTCTTGATTCTACAACTGATTTTTCTCTGGTGTAAATGAAGAGTTAGCAGAGAGAGAGAGAGAGAGAATGAGAATTATTTCAAACAAAACATTTAATATAACAAATTAATAAACAAAATACATCACACCTTCCATCCAAGAAGATTAAAGACATGAGCATTCTAATATAATGTATGCTACATTCACGAGAATAGGTCAACATAATAATTAGTTATAGTGGTCACCCTATTATAGTAATTTCTCATAAATAGCCATTGTTATTGCTTTACATTGAAAAGGCATTATTGGAAATATCAATTCTTTAGCCATATTAAGTTACAGAATAGTAAGAAACACAAGATATACTGGGCATAACATTAAGAAGAAATCATCGTTCCTTATGGGTAAGAATTCACATGATTATTCTCTGTTCAGTTATCAATTCCTCACAATCCTTTCACTCTGATGAAAAGGGATTCTTCACTTACCCCATTCTTCTCTCTTGCTCCCTTGCTGTCCTCTCATGGGCACCTTCATCTAGAGGAACTGGGCGGCGGCCTTCTCCTTGGTGATGACACAGACACCATACCACAAATAAATACTGTCACAACATTTTTCGTGCACTATGGTCAAAAACTGCTTCGAGGACACCTCCCGACACTTCTCTTTCGGCTCTCTTGAACCTTTCACTTTTCCTTTCTCTCTTCAACTCTCTTGGGTCTCCCAGGACCCAGTTTTTTAAAGGGAGGGCATTCTCCAGATTTTACATAAATCTAACATCTGATTGGATTCTCCAGTACTCATCTTGTGCACCTGGATGGCACGTGATGGAAAAGGAATGATCATAATGTCCCCCCCCCCCCATCTCTATCAATCTGTCCGGTGACTACCCGAAGTACCAAGTACATTTAATAAGATTATATCAGCAGTTGTACTACATTTGGTACAACTGCTGATACCCATACATTTGAATATCACTAAAGGCATGTGATTTATGTCCTAGCTAGTAACATAAGGCTTCTCTGTTTATAATAAAAATTATTTTAAGAGACAGCTCAGTAGAACTTTGTGAGAGTTTTATGTACTACTATGCTTCGTTATAATGGAGTTGATAATTGAATATTACAAGTAAAAGATTCTGTAGAAATCCTTAATAAGTGGGCATAACAAAAGAATAGGGGAGTACTAAAAGAAGGTTAATTTTGTAATAAGAAATATGTAAAAAAAAGGGGGAGGGGGGTTTTAGAAATAATTAAAACAGGCAATTGGATGAATTTGTAGGATTCCTTAAGGTACCAATTTAATTGACTTAATAAATGGTAGCAATAGCTTAATTTTTAGTACTCACCTTAATATAAACTGCAGTTGTATTTAGAATAAGTGGAGTGAGAATTAGCTAAAATTGGAGTTAATATGGGTGAGCTTAATTGTTTTGAACAGAATTAAAATGCGCTCAAGGAAATAGAAGTGCACCTCTTCATCCTTGGTTGTCATGAAATAAATTGAAAAAATTGGAACTTGAGAATGTAATCACAGAGACCAATAGCCATAACGATTAGCTTTTGTATTAATGTCTTCAGTTGGTAATAGCGAGGAAGAGAGAGCGCTTGAATTAAAAAGAATTAAATTTAATTCTTTTCACGATAGATTAAAGTATACCCTTGAATTAGAAGAAAACGGACAATTAAATTTTCTTAACCTAACTATATATAAATCCGATACTAATCTCAGAACTAAGATCTTCAGGAAAAATACCCACACTGGGAAATACTTACATTATGAATCACATCACCCTGTAATACCAAAAAAGTGGTCTTGTACAATCAAATATACAATGCCATCAAATATAGTTCCACGCAGAATGACCTATTTAATGAATTACAATATCTCACAGAAAAATTTACATCCAGGAAATACCCCTTACAGTTGATTCAAAAAACAATTTCTAATGTTCAAAATAATATCAATAAGCCACCCAAATATAACATATACAACAACACATGCGTAGTTCTTCCTTATCATATTGACCTTGCTAGACAGTTCCGGCAAATTTTAAAAAATACTGATTTTACACTCACATTTTCTACATACAATAAATTAGGATCCATGTTCAACTCTTATAAAGAAACCTACAAATACCAAATCAGTGATATGAACAATATAGTATATTTAATAAAATGCCAACAAAAATGTAATGCATGTTATATTGGAAGCACCACTTCAAAATACAGTTCTACAAAAACATCAAACACACGAGCATACTAGATGACTTTCATCAACCAGTGAAATACCACCACGTTGCTTATTGGAGGCTTGAAGTGGCGAAACCCATGTTTAGTCTCTAGAGCAAAGTTTCCGGCATCCCCCTCCCCCCATAACCACACCCCTCTAGTAGATTCAGCAGTTCCCATTATTAAATTCAAATCCAGTTTCAGAATTTACCAGTATGAAGCCCTAATCATAGAATGGTTCCGACATCATTCTAAATTTAATGTATTAAATGCAAAACTACCATATAATCTCTCCCCGGCCTGGAATCTCATGCACCTGAGATTCCCGCATGCATCAGAGAGCATCACGGGAACTTAGATTCTTTATATTCACGTGCTCTCTCTCTCTTCCTCACTATTACCAACTGAAGACGTTAATACGAAAGCCTGTCGTTACGGCTGTTGGTCTCTGTGATTACATTCTCAAGTTCCAATTTTTTTCAATTTATTTCATGACAACTAAGGATGAAAACGTGCACTTCTATTTCCTTGAGCGCATTTTAATTCCGTTCAAAATAATTCAGCTCACCCATGTTAACCCCAATTTTAGCTAATTCCCACTCCACTTATTCTAAATCCAACTGCAGTTTATATTAAGGTGAGTACTAAAAATTAAGCTATTGCTACCATTTATTAAGTTAAAACAGGCATAAATTAAAATTCCATTATGACAAGTTAACATTAGACTTGAATATCTGTAGATTGTAATTTTTTCCCCCAACACATGCAAAAGATTACAAGTAGAAGGGGTATTTAAGGAAGAAGAAATTTGAGTTTGGAGTTGAGAGCATATCAGTGTTGACTAGTTGAAGCATGTGTTCGGATTGGTTTGGAAAAACACTGGTGGGATTATACATGCACAATTCAGAACA